>NC_057813.1:712252625-712261260 GCF_018294505.1 Triticum aestivum | reverse complement strand
GTGACCACGGCGAGAGAGAGAGCACGGCGGCGGGAAGCTAGCTGTGGAGGGCGCGGCGGTGGGAAGCTAGCAGTGGAGGGCGCGGCGGCGTTGAGATCCCCTTCGGCTCCGAGCTCCATGTCTTCCTCAAGCTCCCGCGCCACCTCGCGGATGCAGAGCCGGGCGCGTGTGGACATGCCTGTCTTCGTCTGTCCGCGGTGCCGGGCGGGCGTTGATCGAAGGGTTTCTCAGACACCGAGGAACCAGAATCGTCCGTTCTACGTGTGCAGCGAGAATGGGGTAAGAATCGGGGCAATTGCACCATTTTCGTTGTCGGGATGTTTGAGCAATGGGTTGATCTGTTTAGTGTTCATGCAGGTGACATGCTTCTTTCTTTGGGTCGATGCTCTGGCCAAGACTCTGATGAATGAACTGCAAGAAGAGCATGAAGAATGGTTGCGCATGCTGCCACGAACGGCAGTGGCCACACCACGAGCTCCGGAAGAAGAGATGGATGGCGAAGCACGCACTGACAGAGAGCTAGCTATTGAGCTTAGGATGTTGAAGAAGAAGGTTAGGAAGCTTGAAGATCAAGCACTACAAATACCCATTTGCAAATACTTTTGGGCATTTGTAGGTATGGTAATCGCACTGGTTGTAATATTGAAAATGTATGGAAAGGCATGAATTATAAAGGAATTTGTAATCTTGAAATTGTTTGAGAAATTCACCTAGTTTAAATGTTGGTTAAAATTGTTTAAATATTGAAACAAAAAGAGAAGAAGTGACCAACATTTAAATATGTTGGAAAAAAAGAGAAGAAATTAGGAATTCAGAAACTTTTGATCAATGAAATGCAGCTTTCTGCTCTGCCTTTCTGTCCGAAAAAAAGGTTGCTCTTGGGCCAAATTCAGAGCGTAGAGCCAAGTGCAGGCTAGACTAATGGGCCAACTGCATCCAATTAGGCCCATTCAGGGGTTTTCTTGCGTATTTTTTTGTTTTCTATTCTGATTTAATTTAGGCAGTAAATCATAATGCTGAAACTTTTTGTGGAAGCTAATTGAATTATTCCGGAGCCAAACAATTAAGGTTAGAAATTTTTTGGAGCTGTTAATTAATCCAATTCAAATACACCGTGATTTAAATCAAAGACCAAAATGTCATGGAAAATGTGCCTCAGCTCTGGTAGAGGTTTACGCCAGGTGCCAAAATAAATGAACATTTTTTAAGGGCATTACATTGAGGAAAACATAATATGTATAAAAAAATGAAGGGTGGAAAATGCACAAAAAATTGGTGCGGCTGGGGACTCAAACCCAGGACCGCGTGGGTTTGTGGTGTTTAGGGCTGCGCTAGTAACCGCTAGGACAGATGGCAAGACTTTGACATAGGTAGGGAAGGAAGGTATACATAGTGAGACTGTGATTTTTTTTAAAAAAATAGTGAGACCGTGAATGTTTGCACACACGTGAGAGTGGTTTTCCTTTGTTTTGCACTTAAATTTTGGAGGGTTGCAAGGTTGAAAATGTATGTTGCACTACCACATGATTTTGGTCAGAGTGGCACTTGGTTTAGGGTTAGAGTGACACTTGGTTTAGGATTTAAAGGGAATAAATTTACATGTTAGTTCATGACTTTTTGTTTGAATGAAACAGAGGGCTTCTCACCCCCTACGATTTTCATTAATGAAAACCACAAGTTCTTGAACTTCATGACTTGTTTAGGGAAGAAATGATAAGTTTGGGCACGGACATTTTTTAACACACATAATGAGATAGAACACACCGTACCATTACAATAACTTAGATAAGTTCACGGACAGTTCATGGACACATGACGAAACATGACACGACACGACATGACATAGAAAAGCAACAAAATAAAAAACCAAACATGACGAGCTTGACTCCGGGCTTGAACATCTTCATCTTGACCTCCTTCTTCCACCTTGGCCGCGCGCGCCCCTTCAACACCATCTTCATCTTCACACCTCCTCCTCGTCGTCGTAGGGAAGGGAGTGCATCTGGCCTGGAGCGGGGAAGATGCGCTCGTAGTTGGTGTAGATGTTGTAGATGGTGAAGAAGATGGCCTCGCAGCCGCACCAAAAGACTTGGCCGAGGAGCTCGCGCGCGTCAAATGGGTTGGTGAAGGTGACCGTGAGCAGTAGGAGGATGCCGCCGCGGTCACGAACCTCGTTGAGGGTGAACATCCTCGGCGAGCCCCGTGGGAGGTGGGCATAGCCGGCTCTGAGGAAGGCGCGGGTGAGTTCGACGGAACCCCTCCACCTTGAAATAGCCCACACACGGAGCTGCCTCTCCACGAGCACGCCCGGTGGGTAGCGCAGCTCCGGCACCACAGGCGGACGGCGGAAGGTCGGCCCGTTGAACTGCATCTTCTTCACTTGGTCTCGCTTGGGGAGGGCTTGGTCGCTTGGGTGTTTGAAGTTGGAGAGGATCGGATCTGGCTTGTGGGTGGGAGAGGAAGAGAGGCACCCCATTTATAGGCCTGTGGGTGGGAGAGGAAGAGAGAAAGGATGAGAACGGTGCGTGCGTGAATCCGGATGCGTGTGTGTATCCGTTACGTTTTGCACACTTAAATTTTTGCACGAAAACGATGCATCTTTGACCGGGCAGTGCATGTGAACCGCTGCCCTGAACCACTGCCCTGAACCACCTAGCTCGCCTCGCTAGCCTAGCTCGCCTAGCTGGCCTAGCGCGCCTCGCTCGCCTCACTCGCATGCATGCACGTCGCCGCCTCCCGCGCATGCGCAAACCCACGTAGCCGCCTCCATGCATGCAAGGCCTGGAAAGGCTGAGACGGGCTATTTACTGCGATCTCAGGCCCAGACAATGAGACGGCCCAACGGTCCATCCAGCGTGTCCGATATTTGTTAAAAAAACAATCTCCCAGCCAATCAGATTGCATCTCGCGGATCGCCCCCCTCCTCCCCGCAGATTTCTTCTAGAAGGGTTAGATCGACGGCCCTTGATCACCGCTAGGGTTAGATGAACGGTCCTTATTCAGCGCTAGGGTTAGCGGGGTTTGGGAGGGGTTTGGAGCAGTCAAAGCTATGTTTGACCAGATTTCAAATGAGCATAATAAATTAAATAAAAATCAGAAAAATGAAAAACCTGCGCACATAGTCTTCTTATGTCATATACTAACGATTTAAGTTGATAAACAAGCTTTACATACATTTAAATGATAAGTTCATGTGTATTGTATGATATCTCGAGTATCTCAAACTCTCTGGTATGAAGTGAAGAGAAGTGTTTTGGGGAAATGAACATGAAAATTTCAAAAAACTCACCACAGCTTCATTTTGGAGTGACTAAGAAGGATCCAGGCTTAGTTTTTCATTTTGATGTTTTACACTTGTTTAAATCTTGGTCAAAGTTAAGTTTGACCAGATTTCAAATGAGCATAATAAATTAAATAAAAATCAGAAAAATGAAAAACCTGCGCACATAGTCTTCTTATGTCATATACTAACGATTTAAGTTGATAAACAAGCTTTACATACATTTAAATGATAAGTTCATGTGTATTGTATGATATCTCGAGTATCTCAAACTCTCTCGTATGAAGTGAAGAGAAGTGTTTTGGGGAAATGAACATGAAAATTTCAAAAAACTCACCACACCTTCATTTTGGAGTGACTAAGAAGGATCCAGGCTTAGTTTTTCATTTTGATGTTTTACACTTGTTTAAATCTTGGTCAAAGTTAAGTTTGACCAGAATTCAAATGAGCAAAACAAATTTCAAAAAAATCAAAAAATGGAAAAACCAGCGCACATAGTCTGTACGTATAGAATATATGTGTAGGAAAGTTATTTGGCTGATTTAGATAAGGTCGAAAAAAACCTTGCTTAGAAATGAGGCCGTTTACCCTACCTTTGGACCCCTCTTTTTAGCACATTTTTCATGAAAATTTCAAAAACCTCACCACAACTTCATTTTGGATTGACTAAGAAGTATCCAGGCTTAGTTTTTCATTTTGATATTTTAGACTTGCTTAAATCTTGGTCAAAGTTAGGTTTGACCAGAATTTAGATGAGCAAAACAAAATTCAAAAAAATCAAAAAAAAGAAAAACCATGTGCTCATTCAAACATCATCCAACAGATATTTAAACATCATGTCAAACATACTTCTAACATAGGTCCAACATCATCCAACAGAAATACAACATGTCAAGTGATAAATGTTTCATAATACAACATCATTCCTTATTCATAATGTTTCATAATTGTTCATAGATAGCGTTGGGGCTTCTGTCTGTTCCTTGAGCTTCTTGCCATCACTTTGCTCCTCGTGCACCTTGTGCTCATTGTTTCTTCTCTTCTTCTCTTGGTTGTCGGTACCTTGCGCGTCTTCTTCAAACCTACCATAGAGCTGTGCAAAACATAAAGGGTCCAAACATAAACGGTAATGAGATCGTGTCAAGTGATAGATGTACAGTAGTATTTGACCCTTGCAAGATTTACATACCTAGCAGAACTCACAACAACAGAAGGTTGGTCACCATTTGGAGCCTCACTTGGATCACCATGATCACCATTTAGAGCCTCACTTGGATCACCACTTGAAGCCTCACTTGGATCATCATTTGGAGCCTCACTTGGATCACCATGATCACCATTTAGAGCCTCACTTGGATCACCATTTGAAGCCTCACTTGAATCATTATTTGGAGGATATTTTGGATCATCGTCAAAATCATGCGGCTGTTGACCATCATCATTTGGAACCTCGTCAAAATCCTCATCTGATGCAACCGGCTGTTGACCATTATTTTCATCATCTGTTGAGGCAATCGGCTGTTGACCAACATTTTCATCATCTGTTGAGGCAATCGGCTGCTGACCAACATTTTCATCGAAGCCTTCATCGAAACTCTCTCCGAACGCTGGATCTACTGTGTTATCACAATACTTACCGAAATGACCAGACCCACCACATCTTGTGCACTTACGCTTCCTCGCTCCAAGTCCAGCTCCTTCGCTGCGAGGTCTTATTCGACTCTTCCTTGGTCTACCTGCTGCTCTCTTCAGAACTGGAGCGCAAAGCTTGAATCCAGGGTCTACCATGTCCCATTGTTGTTTTCCCTCCATAGCAGGCAAGGCATAAGCATATGTGGCTTTGAACCTTGCAACAGAGTAGTAATCATGCACATACTGCTGTATGTTCCCTGCTGGACCTGGAAGAGAAGTGATGAAAAACAAGGCATGAATGCATGGCAACCCAGTTATCTGCCATTGCCTACAACTGCAAGTTCTAGCTTCTAAATCCACTGGATATCTCCATTCCCTCTTCTCTTTATCCAAATATGATATCTCTGCTGTGGTACCCGAGCAAAGCGTCATGTTCATTTCCAAGCCTATTGTCTTCTGCTTCAGTTCATTCATCACGGCAGGGATGATAATGTGGCCCATGAATTTTGCCTCGGCTATTCCTGCACGATAATGAAATTTTTGCATGTATTCTATCCTTATCCTGTCAAGCAAATCCACCACATAATGACCCTTTAGTTTCCGGATCGTTGAGTTGAAAGACTCTGCTAGATTATTGTGCACATAGTCAACTTTGCTCACTTCACTGAATTGGCTTCTGACCCATAACTTGGAGTGGTGTGTTTCCAAGTATTCTTTCACTTTGGGATTCATGTATAACTGCCTCAAGTGGTAGTTGTGCTTCTTCACACTGCATGTCAAAGATGCTGGCCATAAATTGTCGGTATACACCTTTCCTTTGAATTTCTTCATGAAATTTGCAGCAAGGTGACGCATGCATTCCCTATGCTCTACTCCAGGGAACACATTGTCCACGGCCACTTCTAAACCTTTGTAGGCATCTGTATGAATGACCAACCCATTAGGATGTGCAATAGCCCGGCGGAGATTATGCAAAAACCAAGTCCAGCTCTCCTCAGACTCTGTCTCCAGCACACCATAGGCAACTGGAAATACAAAACTATGTGCATCAACTGCACAAGCTGCTACTAACTGTCCTTTAAACCTTTCTGTGAGAAAAGTGGCATCAATAGCCAAATAAGGCCTGCAGCCTGCCAAAAAACCCCGGCGACAAGCCTCAAAGCAGACAAAAACCCTTCTAAAGCATTCCTTGGTCTTTGTCACTCCCCTGAATGTGTACTCCACGGTGTGGTGATCAAATCTACAATACTACCTGGGCTTGTCCTCTCCACTTCACCTTTGAATGAATACAACAATTGAAAACTTTCCTGCCAGTTACCATAAATAGAATCCATAGCATGTTGTTTACCATTGAACAACCTCATGTATGGTAAATCTATCTTGAACTTATCTTTGATGTTCTTCTGCAATTCCTTTGGACCCACTTGCTGGTTTTCTTTCACCCACTTTTTTACTTCTTCTGCCACCCATCTTGACTTGGCTCTACTGATTGTATCCTTCCTAAGGGTTGATTCCTGGCATGTGTGCTTAAAAGGATTCACTTTGACCTGAACATTAGTGCTATTCCGCATTTTAGCTGCAAGCAGCCTCCATGGACAACCCTCAGTCGGACAGTGCACTCTGTAACGTACTTGATCGCTCTTGTCAACTTTGAAAGTACGTTCTACCTTGATGCAGTATGTCACAAGTGCATTTCTACACTCATTCATGGACACAAAAACTGTACCTTCTTCCATTTGAGGGTTCAAAGGGTCCCATTCAACAGCTGCAAGGTCTTCGTCCTCACCCATCGCGTCATCATCCACACGGACTGCATTGTGAGCCTCATCTTGGTTTTCAGCCCGAGGTGCCCGTCGTAAATTCTGAATAACATCAGAATATAACTTCTCTTCATCAACCCCAGAATTGTAGCCATCAGGCTCCACTTCAAGGGGGACCCTACTGCTGTTGCCCACACTTGTCGAGCCACCACGTCGCCGTGCACCAAATGAACTGTTCTGGCTAGAGATGCCATTACGACGACTTGATTCTCCCCGAGATGTTGCACCCGCCATCCTAGGTCCAAATGCCTGCTCAAGCACATCAACTTGCAGCCTCACATGAAAATTATCTTTCTCTTTATGCCTAACAAACATGGTAGCTAGCTCTTCATCATTACTAACTGTCACCCAATTCTTTTCCCCATTATAGTATTTGTATACCACTTCATCAAGCAAACCCCAAGGATATTGGCTACAAATTACCTCCCCAAATTGTCTGAAACTCCAATTACTAGCCATTGGCAACCGATAATCAAAACCTCCTTGGTATTTCTTCTTATCCTTTGCATCGAACATGTACCGGTCCCTTCTAATGTGCACCATGAAAGCAAACCGCAACTCCATCCTAACCGGCGAAAAACAGAGACGCAATCAGCACACTAATTGGGCAAACCTACTCGAATCGAGTGTTCAAATGCACAACTAAGCTCAATCTAAACAAGAGGCGAGACTTACCCCTCGGGAACCCAGTCGTGGACGCGGCGGATCTCCGGCCCGATGCCTGCCTCGCCAAATACTCCGGGGTCGCCGCTGCTCACCATTTCGCCCTAGGGTTCTTCCTCCTAGTTCAAATAGCTCCAGCAGCCCCCCACCTTTGAGCGCTCCGGCCGGGCGCACGGAAGGAGGCCGCGCCGCGAATCGAGCAGGTGGCGGGCGCCCCACCCGTGGCGTCGCAGCAAGGTGGTGGGCGTCACAATGAGCCGTGGAGCGTAGGCGCAGGGAGGTAGCGGCGGAGCAGGCCGTGCAATTGGTGGCGGGGCAGGTGCTGGCCGCGGCGCAGGTGGCGGCGGCGGCGGCGGCGGCGCAGGACAGCCGGCCGGGCGGATGGGTGTGAGCTAGAATGATTTGGGGATTTAGTTGCAGGGGCCTACATGTCAGCTCCGGACCCACGTCCACGCGGTCCCACGTGTAAGCTCCGGACCCACAACTACTAACGCCGGCGGACGGAATGGACTCAAATATGGCCGTTTGGCCTCGTCATAGTTGCTGTGCTCGGACTAGGGGCAAAACTGAGGACAATTCGCATCTGAGGGCAAAACTGAGCACATGGACACCATTGAGGGCAAAAGGATAATTAACCCTATTATTTATAGATTGATAATATTTCAGAGTCATTTTGATTGCACAAACCAATCAATCAACTGTTAGTAGTTAGTGCATTTTGTTGGTTGTCAGTCCAGTTAACAGATTATGTATTTGTTTGTACTACTAGAATTGCATATATCATGAAGAGGAAGACACCACCGAGCAACCTACTGTTGAAGATGCAAATCCAATCATGGAGATACATGCCACAGAGCAACCTACTGGACATAACGGGTAAAACTTCCGCACATTCATTGGTTGATAGATTATTGCAATTGGTCATCTCTCTCCCAGTCTCAATTCCAAACATGGAGCGTTTTTAGTGATCAAACTTATCAAGACCCGCCTTTAAAATAAATGGGTGACGGTTTTGTTCGATATTACATGGTGGTATACATTGGGAAGGAAATAGTTGCAAGGTTTAATATTTATGAGAATATTGATTTGTTCGATCGGCCGGGTGGGGGTCGCAGATCATTCAAACTACTAAATGTAGCTTTTTTAATGTAAAAAACATTCTGGTATGTGTTTGATATTGCTACAATATTGAAGACTTGAAATATTTTTGTGCCATGGTTCATGTGTTTTGATGCCTTCT
>NC_057813.1:712239207-712252513 GCF_018294505.1 Triticum aestivum | reverse complement strand
ATCCTGGCTCCGCCCCTGACCCTATATGATAAGATGTATCTACGTATGTTGGAGCTATTCCTTTGGCCACTTTGTATAGTCTATAGTGCTTATGCTGGAGTACTAGGCTACCTTGTGTTGTCAACATGGCTGTCAGCTTGGCCATTTTGTTCAAAACATCAGTTGTGATATAAGATTGTATATATGATAAAAGGAATTTCGACCTCCGCCAAAAATTATAGAGAAAAGTAGAATGTTCTGCCCCAAATTGGTTTTCGAGGCGGACTGTTCGGAAGTGATTGAGTTGATGTGAGTTGGAGACATCGGACCTGCACAGCTATTTATGATGATTGTAATTTTCTTAGCCGCTATTTTGACCATATTAGCTTTGATCGTTGTCCTAGGGAAGCCCATAAGGCGGCTCATGTTTTAGCTAGTCATGGTGAGAGTTCCTTGAACACTGTTTGGGACACAGACCCTGATGTCGGACTTTGAATGGAAGGAGGTGCCTTCCATTCTTCCTACCGTGGTTAGTACGCTGCGATGCAGATGGTTAGTGGTGTCTCGAGACATGGATGCCAGGGTGGCGGCCCAAGGATGGTGGTCCGCATGGTTGGCTCTCCGGCGGTCGCCATTGCGGTGGCGGTTGCTATGCCTCTTGATCGTCTGGGCGGTGAGGGGGTAGCGGCAGTTGGTTCGGGCTCCCTCTATGTCGTTCGCAGTGGCGACACCCAGAGCCAGACCTGGAGATTTCTGCTCATCGCGGGTGTCTTGGTACCTCGTGGTGCCACGTGTGAGCTGTCGAACGAAAGCTCCGCGCCTTAGCGTCGACGGTGGTGACACGTTGGGTGCCTCTTTTCTCTTACGGACATCATTGTGGTTCTCCTCTCTGCGTCAGGGTTCCGAGTGAAGATCTATGTCTGTACCGACCTCACCAGTGGTGATACTTTGTGTCGTCCCTCCTCCAGAGGGCATGTCGTGGCATAGTTTCGAGCCTGCTGTGTTATACTTCGGCAATGTAGTCATGTGCGTTTGTGTTGATCTGTTATCCTAGGACCTACTTTGTAAGAGGGCCTACTTGGCCTACTCGCTACTTTGTGTTTGATCCTGTACAGTGGTTTAAGTTTTATCTTCGGTTTTTTTTGGCATGGTAATACATGTCTGATCAATAAAATAGAAGTATAGTTACAAGCTATGTAACATCGACATAATAGGACTGAGAAGATAGGACAATCATATGTAAAAAATCACCGTATGTCCGTCTCCACCAAGGAAAAGTAGACAGACCACCTCTTCACCCGAGTTCAACGCGGCTCCATCGCCGATCGGCAGTTTACGGACATCCAAAGTAGTTTGCCTGAAGCAAGACCATTGTCGTTGAAAGAATGTGGGCAACGTGTCACCGAACACGCCATCAAACTCTAAAACTGACACCCCATGATTACGACGTCGGAGAAAGAAACAAGAACTGTCAGCCTTCAACCACAAACCCTTCACAATATGCACCATCTTCCATCTGTCACTTGCGTGGACAACCGTCTACGCGTACTCCTTGACGACAAAGCCTTCATGCTCCATCATGACGTCGGAGACAACTCCACTGCAATGGGACAGAGCAAAAGGAGAGACACACCTGATGGAGTCGCCGTCGCCGCCGCGCCTACACCATCCATGAACCCTAACGCTGTCAATATGAAGGATCGGCAAACACACGATGCCATCAACTCCGAGGCGCCGACATGAAAGGCACCGCCGGTATGAGAGTGGAGTTGAGGCAGATTTATTCGATCAGATAAATCCAAACCCTAACTACAGAGCGGTGGAACGGGGTTCCCTATCTATAAAGCAAGGCGAGGGCCTGTTTGGAGAACAATACCATTCGACTTCCAGTAAACATTATAATATAGACTAATTACATAAATGAGTTTGTTTAGGACACATCTAGATGTGTTTTAATTATTGTGCATCCAAATGACTCCATCAGACATAAGAAGAAAAAAAGGAAAATAACTGCATGAATCTTTAGGTAATATCAATGATATTGAACTTGGATGTGCAATACTTAGCACACATCTAAATTTGCTTTAGTAAAACCGTACATACTTGGCTTCTCCGATCAAGGATTGACCTAGTACAGATTGATGCGTATGTTGACTACGAAACAAACAAACAAAAGCAGGGAGACACACGACAGAAATTAAGCCCTAGCTAGCGTGTCGACTGAAAGGCTGCGGCCGTACGTGCCGTGGCCTAGCCTAGCTAGGGCATATACGTATCCAACGATTTCTCCATCGATCTCCCGTGCAACGAGTTCATCCGCTACCGCATCGATTCTCTGGCAAGGCTCTGCAAGCGTCGATGGGGGAAGGTCGGAATGTCAGTCGCCGGCTTTCCTCCTCCCAGCAGTTAGGTTTAGGTATCCTGGCCGGCAGAGCGGACCACATCAGCGACCTTCCAGACGACCTACTCCTTCTCGTCCTCGCCCGCCTCCGCTGCGCCGCAACCGCCGCGCGAGCTAGCGTGCTCTCTCGCCGGTGGCGCGGCCTCTGGGCCTGCCTCCACCAGATCATCTTGCGCGATGTTGTGTTTGAGAAGCTCGAAGCTGTGCTTGATGGCTTATCTCCTGCGGTTTCCGTCCTTGAGATCCACTTCTCCAATGGTACCTGCAGCCGCGAGGCTTCCAGCGTCAGGTCGCTGCTGTGCGCTGCCACACGGCTTGCGCCGCAGAAGTTCGTCCTTACCCTCCCTGGTCTCATCATACCTAATTCCAGCTGGGTCGAATTGCCATGCTTCCATCATGCCACCTCGATTGTGTTCGACTCACCCAAATTATTCCTCCGTGTGCCGTCTGATGTCGAGTTCCCCACGCTTGAAACTTTATCTCTCTTGGACTGCGTGATCGACCACATTGACGACTTGCTCTCGCGCTGCCCGCGTCTGCTGGTGCTCAGGCTCAGGCGGACGCAATTTGGGTATTAACGGCAGGAACATGAGGGTCCACTCGGCGTCGCTAGAGGAGCTTGTCGCGGAGAACGTATGGATACACGGTGTTGACATCGCGGCTCCCTCGCTTAAGCAATTGGTGATGTCCATGCACACTTACGACGAGCTCAATGTCTCCATCTTGGCACCATTGGTGGAGAAGATGTCGTGGCAGTGCTTGTTTGCATGGGTACCTGGGAAAATTGCTTTTTCTCCTTGGTGCCTTCATAGGTTGCTGCTAGAGACGGCTGAGAAACAGGGACAACCCACTTCGTTACACATTCATGCCTCTACCTGCAATGTGTGTTTCCTCTAATTCTCAAATCTCAGTTTTACTTGAGTTGCTGACTAACTAAATTTTGTAAATAATACGTATTCCTGCCAAATTATTTCTCAGAACTCGCTAATTTCTCCTGGTCAAGTGGAAAAGGGTACACGGGAGATTCAGAAGCATATGCTTTATGCATTCTCTGTTTTGGAGTTACATCTAGAAACAACTGGGCACATATTTGGAGCATTCGTGTTTCATATCATTGGAATCAACCAGATTCGTAGTGCTATGCAGAGTCTTAAGGTTGCCCTATGGAGATCAAAAGTAATTTCTACTTTTTTGATTGTATTTATTCTAAATAACCAGTTGTGTAGTTATTATTATTTTCTGGCTGTAGGAGAAAGAAGGATGCCCAACAAATTGTCCTTGTGATCCCGTGAACTGGAAAACCCAAACTATTGCCTTGACTGCTCTCCAAGAAATGGAAATCTATGGCTTCATTGGAGAGGATCACGAGTTTGATTTCTTGAAATTGGTAATAAAGTCTGCACCAATGATTAAAAGAGTGATTCTGAGGTTGTCACATGAGGTATCATCAAGTCGCGATGGACACACAAAAATATGCAACATGGTTAGGTTGTATACTTCCGTGGAATATCATGTTTATCTTAGCTCTGGTGAGTATGTGTCGTGCATGCATCACTAGCATGATCATCGCTCCGGATTCGCTGCCTTTGCGTGGCTAAGGTAGCCACACTACAGTACCGCTACCTTTGCCCAACCTGAGCCGCCAGATTTTTGTTCAACGCACCAGATGACGCTACAGTACGATGCTACAGTGTAGCATCTACAGGAGCAAAACAGTACACTGCTATCATCGGTGAACACTCTCGTACAGTGAATCGATCTGGACCATTCTTTCTAGATCGGACGCTTCGCAGTGGCTAAGTTAGGCTACTGTAGCTGAGACTTAGCCATTGCAAGTCAGCCAAGCCGGGCCGCATGATCATAGGGGAACTAATAATGTAATTGTTATTTCTTCTAAGTTTTCTCAAAATATACAGTTAAGTCGTTAGTGCGTTTTCATTTGTGAACTGTCTCTAGGTTGGTTGAGCATGTATCCTAGTAACTGCTCTATTTCTGCTGAAGTTGTTTGCATACCTCTTATCTATATGAAAAATTGTAAATGGAAGATGAATGGTGGACTGGGTTGATTTCAAGAATCGCGCTGAATGGTGGAAGTTTGGATACCTCTTATCCTAGACACGCCTCGTGTCTACTTGCTATTTAAACGTGGCTAGATGTCTGGCAAGAACCAGACAACACATCTGCTCTCCATCTCCTCCTTGCACCACACTCTCAATGTCATCCGGCGAGCAGAAAAAGGAGTTCGGCATCAAAGCTGGTTGGGTGGCCTGTCGAGCCCATCAGATACAGGCCGGCACACTCCAGGCAACTCATCGCTCAACCTCTCTCGCCGCTCCAGGCCGGCACCACCATGGGCGAGGTGCGGCCTCTATGCCAGCGCGCGGACGAGCAACTCTCTCACTTGCCCACGCGCTTTCCTGCCCGAATCCAGTTGCCCGGTTCCAGAGCATCAACGTCGTGCCGGACCGGAGCGGATGTGACCTCTCACTGGAGCCAACACTGAAGCGGCACGCCGCCAGAGAGTGTCGCTCGCTGTACGCTTACTACACACGCCTTCTCTCTGCACTAACATGTCATCCGTCAGACAGCCTACGTCCATTAAACTCGCGCATGTGCCGAGAAAATTACTCCGGTCACATGTCCGGCAGGCATTAAACATACTCCAGTTGGCGCCTCGCATCAGCCCGCTATTTATACCTGGCTGGCAAGAACAGCACAACACCTCCGCTATCCATCTCCTCCTTGCATCAGACTCTTCATGGCATCCAGCGAGCAGGAAAAGGATTTCTCCGGCAATAAAGCTGGTTGGGTAGCCCGTCGAGCCAACCAACTCGCTTCTCCAGGCTGACGTGTGGAGGACATGGAGGAGCCTGCCGGCATGGGCATCGTGGAGGACGTGCACGATCTCGTGTCGTCGATCTCCGCCCGCGCCATCCGCCGCGAGCGTCGGCTATACCGCGCCCTCTAGGCGGAGAAAGAAACCGCCATCATGGAGATCGACGATGCGGCCACCACGCCCACCGTTGCCACCACTAGCGACGAATAGTAGACCGCGGGAGTCCGCCGCCACTTGGGTCCCAAGAAGGCCATCACCACCGGCATAGCTCGTGACATTGCCCTCTTCACGGGGGCGTATGATAAAGGCGGGGTGTCCCAATCTTTCGGTGAGATGATAACTATCAATTTGGTGAAGATGACTTTGGACGATCCGACTACAAACGTGCACGGCGTTGCGCCTTAGCAATCGCTAAACCAACTTCGAGAGGTTATTGATCACGCCGGAGCACAATCAACCTGACCACGAAGGTCTATTCCTGCAAGCAATCGAAGAACAAGCAAGAATATGACAATAGCAATCTGAATATTGCGAGTATATATGAAGTATTGATAAAAGTGGGGATCCGTAAGCGGTCTTGGTCTGGTCGTTGGACACAAACGAAGTACACGAAGTTGCAATGGCTAACTTTTAACTAAACAAATCCCAAGGGAAAAGCTACTAGATGGATCTACTTATATAGGAGCAAGGGGTGGCGGCCAAGGAGGTGGGAGGACGTCCCAAGGCAGCCTAAAACTAATCCTTGGTCGTACAAGGCCAATGGGCCCAAGTGGAGGTGATGTAACACCTTTGGACTTGTAGTTTGACTCGGATTCTGCTGCAGCATCAGATTGTTTCGTCCATAACTCAACACTCCGAATGAATTTTAAGGTGAATCCAATTGGGTTGGAAAGTGTACGAAATCTAGTTTCCAACAAAAAAGAAGAATCACCCAATTCGGAGTCCATATGAAAAAGTTGTTGGCATTTTGAGTCAGGTATGTATGTGCAGTCCGAATCTGAATCCAGAACATGAGAGACTTGGACTCTATCTTCTCTTGGGCCAAAAGTGACGTGAGAGAACTTTTTGAACAGCAAGTAAATATCTCTTTCTCCCTTATCTTCATATGTGGATTGTACAAATGTCCCATACACCTGCAATTAGACATGGCACAAAAGTTTGTGAAGTATTTTTGTCCTGGATGACATAAATAAATTATTGCATAGTTTGCATTAGAAATCACCTCACAAATATACATTATGCAATATTTTTGGTCGTATCCAAGGTAGTCATGTCCTCATCAGCGTAGGATACGATAATTGTCTCCCCCCACCCCGCCCCCCACCCCGGCCCAAAAACCAACTTTGATCCGTCCTTCACTGAGGCAATGGTTATTGTTCCCTCCCGCTGAAGCATATACGTCACGGGCTCACGGCAATCCAATGATCGGCTTTGTCCGCCGCAACCAGCGATAGACTAGGTTAGAATAGACTAGCCTAGACCGTTATAATTTAGTTGAAATATGTCCGGAATGTGAATATTTTCATCCACTTTATATGAAGATCATCCGGTTTGCATGTAATACGCCCAGTTAGTTCAAATGCGGTTTGAAATGTATGCGGCTACGATTGGATGATTGGCTCCCGCAACCGTGTCCGCGGACTAGTCACCCGGTCCGCAGTCGGATGTGGTGTCCAGTTTGGGGGTCAACATTGAAGTGATTGAGCTCAGCCAATGTTCATTTGTCGAAGCGTCGAAGTTAGCGTGTTCAAGGATTCAAGTCCTCAAACAATGTTTAATTGTCAAAGTTATTATGCTCGACCTATCTCAGACATGTACCCCATGTTATTGTGTTAATCCTATAATATTATTGCTTTTCACTGTTTCATTTCATTTGGATATATCATGTGCTACTTCTCAGAAATTAGATTAAGCGGCAGAGAATGTTCACTTCATAGCTCTTCACTTTGACGCTTACATGAACAAAATGGGATCTCTGGTTAGCTCACTCTATTAACTTGCAGTTGTGCTATCATTCTTCTCTTCTCATAACATTGCAGCCTTATATGGTGAGCAAAAATGCATCTGTATTTTCCTAAGTAATTATTCCTTTGCTCAGTTTTTACAGATTATATAACTGCGTTGATGAATGAACTCACTAGTTAAGAGGTACCCCTGCAGCGCACCTAGGCAAGCCTGTGCCTCGATGTCCGTTAACGCCGTATTCTCCATGCCGCTCTCAGGAGACTGAGTAGCGCTGCTGCTCCACTTGGTAGTGGTTCCGGCCGGTGACATGGGTACAGGTACGGCCCCTCCGGATCATGCTGCCTCATCCGCTTGGCGAGCAACCCGTCGAGTGCGCTCCTGGTGACGGACCTCTCAGACCTGGTGGAGGGCCTGCGACCGGCTGAGCAGTGGAGGAGCGCTGTCCCTGTAGAGCCAGCGGAGAGAGGAGAGGAGCCGGCAAGGGGAGGAGCGAGGCCGGCGCAGCCGCTGTTGACGTTGTGGAATAGGAAGGTGCCGAGTCGCTGATCCGTTAATTTCAGATCAGGAGGTTTTTTCCTTTTCCTTTTCCTTTCAAATTTCAATCCATAGCAATGGTGCAACAACAAAAAAATCCAGATCATGACTAACAGAGCTAGTGAATATAACTTCTGACCTTTTTAGAAAAGACAATTGAATATAACTAGCCTACAGCTCCAGTGTACTGCTAAAACAATGGCTCTTTTGAAAGCTTGCACCAAACAGACAACTTCCAGAAACCGAATCAAATTTTAAGGCGTTCTCATCATGTGAATGGATGAGCACATGGGGGTTTAAGATAAAACACATGATTCCACAGAAGGATAGGCCCCGAAGATGTTGTATATTTTTGTGCATCCGTTGTTACTTGAAGTTGCAGAGGCCTTATGTGATAGCTTCACATTCATTCGTGTAAGCATTGGCGCACATTCGAATATCAGTTTTAAGAAATCAATCTCATGTTCGCCTCCTTCGAATCGGTGGATCTCCACTTCTTCAAGAGCAGTCAAGAAGATAGTCTGGGATCTCCAATTTGTGGGAACACAAGGACAATCTGGTGGGCATCTATCTTCCACCTAAAACGACAATCTATATGTGAATTACTTACTAGTATAATGCATTAGCAAGATATACAATCGGGGCAGAGAATTACCATCGATTTCTGTAGGAAGATCTTAAGCCTCTGCATATCATTACGAATTCGGTCTATCCCAAAGAGATGAAAAACCAATGCTCCATAAACATGCCCGCTTGTTTTGAGATATAGCTCCAAAACAGAGAAGGCAACAACCATATGCTTCTCTATCTCCCGCGTAAACTTGACTGCTTCTCCGTGTAAAATACGGGAACGCTGAATTTTTTTTGGCAGGAGACTGATATAGACATCTAAGTGACTCAATCAAACTAGAAAAAAAAGGAAAAAGGACGAAATAAAATGCTTGCACGAATCTTAGCATAAACTCAATGGCACAGGACTTAGATGTGCAATACTTAGAGCACATCTAGATGTGCTTTAGTAAAACTGATATATAATTCATGAAATTCAGTTTAATCATAGCTTGCAGTAAATAGAAGAGGAGAAGGGACGCACGGTGCACGCATGAATGTGCAGCGAAGGGAGTTGTCCTTGTCTCTCTGCCGTCTGCAGCCTCAGCTGCTCGAGCCGCCAAAGACCAAAGGCAACATACCAGCCGGTATAACGGCAGTACCAGGAGACCTTCTCCAACATTGGTGCCAAAACAGAGATGGTGACCTCCGAGTTCGAGGCCATTAAGGATATGGTCAGTTGCTTAAGCGAGGGGGCAAGAATGTGGACATGCTGTATCCATGATGCCTGGTCTTGCACGACAAGCTCCTGCAGCGACGCCGAGTGGACAGTGAGGTCTTGTTTGCGAGACCAAAGACACTTTATCTTCAGCCTGAACATGCGCAGGCGCGGGCAGCGGGAGAGCAAGGTATCAAGGTTGACAAGGCAGCCTGAGAGGGACAGCGTCTCCAGCACGGGAAACTCGACTCCGGTCGGCACCCGGAGGAATAAGATGCGCGAGTCCAGCACGATCGAGGTGGCGCGGTAGAAGCATGGCAGTTCGGCATTGGTCGAGATGCACTGGAGGTGGAAGACGAACTTCTCAGGTGCGAGACGAGCGGCGGCGCGCAGCAGCGAATCGACGACAGCGGGGTCGGGCCAGCGATCCTCTGGGATCTGCCTCTGTGGGACGCGGATTTCAACGAGGGAAACCGCGGGACAGTCGATGCTGCCGAGGGCTGCTTCGAGAGAAGCCAACGCGACATCGCAGAAGACGATCTGGTGGAGCCCGGTCCAGAGGCCGCGCCACCGGCGGGAGAGGACACCGGTGCGCGCGGCGGCGGCGGTGCAGCGTAGGCCAGCTAGAACGAGGATGAGCAGGTCGTCAGGGAGGGCGCTGATGCGGTCCTCTCTCTGCTGCTGGGAGGAACGCAGGCTATGCCCTGATCTCAACTCCATTGGAGTTTGGTGTACCAATGGCTCGAACTTGTCGATCGTCTTATTCCCGGGAGCGTGGATCGTGAAATACTAGTTTCTTGTCTCTGCCGCTCGGCCGCTCCTGTGCTCCGGTTCCTCTAGGGCGTTGGTACGCTAGGGTTTAACGGTGGTGCATATGTTTGCCTAAAAAACAGAAAAGCGCATATTGTGTCCGGAGACTGGAAGGTGCAGATCGATGGTCCAGTTTTTTTTTTGTACGCTTCCAAAGTCTTTTTTTTTTGCGAAATACACGCTTCCAAAGTTTTATAGACACAAATCGAGTTTTGCATACTCTAGAAAAATAACAATTATAGTGCTTAAGTTTTGTTTCGAGACACTATTGTAGATTTACTAGGAACCCTAGTTACACGCCTGCCAGCAACCTCTAGTTATTAGTTCGGCGCAAAAAAAGGAAGCAACTCTAGTAGTGCAGCCATATCGTCAACCTCCTTAACGCATATAAATCACGCTTCATATGGATATGGAGGCTACCGAGCCATAGCGCAAACACATAATTGCTATAAAAAGTATGCTCCATCTTTTTCTCCATATGGAACGTGTTTACGTGTGGTAGAAGGACCTTTTTCTTCCAAACAATGGAAGTTTTTGAACTGGGATTTCAACTTGTATTTACAAAACGAATTTCAGCAAGGAACAACTAGGATTGATTTGAACAAACATAAAACTATACGATTCTCTAAATTCAACTACGTGTTCTTCCTCCTCTTGGAAGTGACCTCACAGGCAGGGTAGGCTTCAGCTGCTGTGACTTCCGCAGTGACGTGATCGACAAACGATTGTGCGTCCTGGATGCAGGGATACGGCCACACTTTTTAAGGCCGACATGAGCGTTGCTTCCATTTCTGTATAGGCGGTCGTCAAGATGTGGTTAGTACCAAAGGGTAAGGACCACAATTTTAAATAGCGAGTTGTGACAAATAGCGACTGCCATATAATGTGTTAGTCAATGTGTTTAGCGTGGTGCCCCTCAAAACGCTAGCTCTCTATTTAGAACTTTGGTGATGCTTGAGAAAAAATAATGCCATTCAGTTATCAGGCTGAATTTCATGCAAGATATGATGATTCTAAAGAATATAAATCAAGTTATAGTCAAATAATTGTGAGATGCCAAGGCAAATGACGGATGTGGTCCCCGAGGCCATGCCACCAACGGGAAAGGACGTCGTGCTGCGCAACAAAGGTAGGCCCAAGAGGAGCAGCAGGTCGTCGGAGAGGGTGCTGAACTGATGCAGTCCTCCCTCTTCTGCTGCTGGGAGAAATGCAAGTCGGAGACCTCAGGCTGCAAACCGACTAACTGTAGCAGCAAGAAGTCGTCAAGTCAGCCAAATGCTTTCTCATATGCGTGCATTGCATACCTTCAGATGGAGAGACCAACAATGGTGCAACGAGGTAGGAACAAGTGTTGGTGAATCGCAGGGCAAATCTCCTTTGGCAGATAGACAAAAGAGCAAAGCAAGAGGGGTAAATCCACATCCATCCCTCTGCCAATGGAGCAGTTGCCCTGCAATGCGCCTTCACACTCTCATACATACAGTATGCACCTATCTCACTCTCTAATCACCGCCACTGGCATATGTTCCTTCCTGTTCTAGCTATTTTTTGATGTTGTCACCGGCGTTGGTTGGTGAGAGGAGGAGAACCGACGGCGCAACGTATTTATGCGCTACTGAAAACGGCATATCCATCGAGCATGTGCTCCTTTTCCTTTCATCGCATTTGCAACCGATACCATGGATCGAGACCAATAGGAGGAGGAAAGAAAAGGTTCGCCCAAACGAAAGGCCAAAGAAAAAGAGAATAATATTACTGCTTTATTCCGATATCATATTAGATCGGATGCCTTTTCTGTTTGCGACTTGGATTCCCTGTTTCCTTCTTTGTGAGAAAGCTATCCCAATGCACGAGGGGGAGAAAGCTTGGAGAGGGGAATCAACAAAGGATCAGGAAGAGAATGTGTTGCTACCACAAGCTAGGCAGAGGATCAACCGATCTCGCACAACCTTTCTCTCGCTCCACTAGCAAGATGCCATGGACACTGCTCCACTGAATGTGATGTTGTCGGGAGTTCGTGACCATTTCCATCTTTTGCTATGTATCTCTACTCATGTCTGCGTTGGTGAATAGCATCCACGGTTTATTTTTGTCCAACCACTTTCGTCCGGTTTTTTCACTGGTTTTTTCGTCCCCTTCCCCCACCCCACCCCAACGCACGCACCCCAAAAAAAGCCTCCGCACTAAACACCTCTCCTACTGATCCCCTCGAGGAGACGCCGCCGCCATCGTGCGATCTTCCAACTGACGCAGATGCACGAGACCGCCGCAGCCGATCTCGCAGAGAAGACCTCGCTAGATCTCGTGCGATCTCGCTGCCGCCGCCGTACGGGATCGCCGCCATGGTACTGGATCTCGCAGAGAAGACCCCGCTAGATCTCGTGCGATCTCGCAGAGATGACAGGATTAATTTCCAAATTCAGTTTCGATTTTGAGGGAAACCTGCGCGCGCTCTCGTCCAATCTCAACCCACCTAAATTGCAGAGCTTTTTCTTAGAAGCCCTATGAATCTGGACGGAGGGAGTAAGTCATCTTAGGATGTGCACCGTGCCCAAAGAAGAGGAGAAAACGAGAGACCTTAATGTTTATTTGCTAATTAATAGCATTGCATGCAATGAACTAACCACTGCATGTCGTGTTTGATAGTCTTAAGTCATTAAAAGCATGCACACACCTCGTCTCTTATTGGTTGACTAGTATAATGCCCGTGCGTTGCTACGGGCTCCTTGTATATGACAATGGTTGTATGATATATACTTTACCCTTCTACTAATCATGCTTACCCATCATTGTCGACCTTTTTATGTAAAGACCCTCTTTCTCACCCTGTCTCTCATCTCCACTCTCTTCTTTCTCTCTCTCCATCCATTTCCCTATTGTATCCCGATCTTCTCCATCCTCTAAAATTCCCTCAATCAGTTACTTAAGTGTTAGATTATACACAAAATAATATTTTGCAGGACTAAGTATTATACTTGCCACCACAATGAAGGAATTTCATGGAAATTGTTGTGGGCAATTCGCTCTATCCTTAAAAGTTTTCAAGGGTCATGGAAAAATATTTTTGTGGAGCACTACAACACACTCCACACATATGGTGGTGTAATTTTTCTGTTTCTGATAAGAAAACTTATAATTTTTTATCTATTTGTCTGAAGCGTTATAAGCAAGATAGTTCAGTTATTGTGGATGTCATGATATGAACGGGAATATCTGCAAGTTTAAAATATTTGATGGCAATGACTATCATAAACCAAGTCATTACAAACACTACTTGCCTTGGTCCATCAAGTATTCTCGAGATTTTAGTACTGTAATATCAAGTCAACACTGTTTAGAAAATTTAGCCCATTGAAAAAGGTTGGAACTGTGCATCCAAAGAACGTACCGGAAGAAGGGATCGCGCAACCTTATCTCGAAGAGGGCCGCAGTGACCTCCACGGGGATCGGGAGGTAGCCCCTGCTCCGCCACGCTGCGGTCTGCACCAATGAAACAGTCATAGATTTCTCACCA
>NC_057813.1:712237073-712238985 GCF_018294505.1 Triticum aestivum | reverse complement strand
TGCGAAGAGCGGCGCCAGGGTCGGGGTATGGGGAGAAGATGGCGTCGCGGACGAAGCGCCACTTCGCCCAGCTCGACCATGGCACCAGTTTTCAGGCGGTGGCCGGTGGAGCGGCCGCCGCCGGCGTCGCCTACATCTTCCCCTGCCTCCATAGCCGAGCGGCGCCCTTCATCATGGCTGCCGTTTGGGGAGGGATGCGGTCCCGGTCAACGCGATCATCGGCCACGGTGAGCGAGACGGGCGCGACAGCGGGATTCGGACAGTGGAGTGGATACTGGGGACAGCGGCGCAGGCACGGCGGCGGCGGGATTCGGATAGCGGAGTCGATACGGGGGACGGTGGCGCGGTCACGGTGGCGGCGGACGGCGCACGGCGGGGCGGAGCAGGAGGTGGCGGCGAGATGGATGTCGAGGTCGGATCAAGGAGGCAAGGTCGTGCGGGACTGCGGTCTGGCTGGGCTATTTTTATCTTTGATAAACCGATGGACAAAGGCGTGGCAACGGGGATGTGACAAAAAATAACCACCGAAAAAAAATCGGACGAAAGTGCTGGGACGAAAATTAACCATGAAACGGAGACTACCAACTGAGACATTAGAAGTAGAGATAGTAGAATGCTCGTGCGTTGTCACGGGCTTCTGAAATATTTTTCTGAAGTTATGTAAAGAAAATGCATGCTAAATTTCACAGATAAAGACAATATGACATGATTACAATTGCATAATAATTGAAGGTCACTTCACTTGTAATGTAAAGTGATCACGAAATGACAAATTGACAATGTGTACATACATAATTTGTTGGCCTGATAAAAAAACGAGTGAAAGTAGGCAATATGACAAAGGAAAGACTGATAACAACATTGAAAAAATACCTTGTATGGTAGCATTTAAATTGGCATCCTTTTTTGTTTTTTTGTGAGATATCACCGCTTCCATATTATTATGTTGTAAATTTTTTGATGAATTTTCAGCCCCTTTTAGTGGCGTCGGTTCGGAACCCTTGTTGATGGATTCTTTTGTGCATCTTCAAGTTCCATATCTATGTCTCCTATATTTTGAAAAAAAAATACATAAAGAATACACCTTTAGCTATATACAAAAGATTAGCTATATGCACCTTCTCTCGTAGTGTTTCAGTCAGGCAGTCATCGTTATATCAGTGTGTATGTCGGAACCCATCACTTTCTATCTATGATGAAATAAACATATATAATATATATAATAAAAATAAAAGTGAAACTAACACAACAATTTTATTTTGTAAAATAGAAAATCCATTTTTCATATTATAAAAAAAGATGTTGCATTTCTCTCGAAGCAAACAACCAACTATAATGTTCAATTGTACGTTCATATATAAATAAACAATCATCTGAAATTTCTTAAATCATTTTAATTTATTTGTATAGGCTAAGGAAAATTGTCCGACGAAAGATAAAAGCATGCAAGCAATCCAACACAAACCAAGTATATTCAGTTTCTTCTCTCAAAATTGTGTTTTTTGTGTGATACTATATCTAATAAGTATATTATTTTGTATGATTCATGTTTAATTAATATGTATACACTTTAATATATAGTACTCTCTGTACCGAAATAATTGTTGTTCTACGTTTCTAGTGTAAAATTCGTCATGTACAATTTTTTTGGTTGTTTCCTAAACTACCCTCCCACCTCTCTCTCGTCCACTCTCTTGCTCACTCGCTCACTCTCTGGCTTGCCCCAGTCGAATCCCTAGCTCGCCGCTGCCGCCGCCGCCTCTCCCTCGCACTCGTCGCCAGCGCCTCTCCGTCGCCCGTGTTGCCGGCGCCTCTCCGTCGCCCGCATCGCTCTGCCTCTCCCTCACGCGTCGTCGCCGCCACTCCATTGGCCCTCTCGTCCTCACCCCTTCAGGACCCCATTTTTACTTTC
>NC_057813.1:712187244-712236523 GCF_018294505.1 Triticum aestivum | reverse complement strand
CCCTCGCTGCTGCTCATCCCCGACCAGGGCTTTAATCTGGAGCTCATTTAACTTGGCCAGGGCTTTAATCTGGAGCTCCATGGCGTCGCACAAGTGTGGCGGCCAGATGGAGCGGATTCATTGCTCCTGCGTGCACCGGGCGCTCCGCGGCCTCATGTTCAGCAGCAGCAACAAGGCCAGCAACGGCTGGAGGGAGGTGCAGGGCAACTTCATCCCCTTCTGCTGTTGCCCAATGTCGAGGACGGTCCAGGAGCCGCCGCTCGTCCTGGCGGTGGACGACAGCCTCGTCGACTGCGTGGTCATCTCCTGGATCCTCCGCAGCTCCAAATACAGAGGTGAGGCGCCATCTCCATCTCACTCCATTCCATGACTAAATCTGAATGCACTGCAGCCTAGGCCAAGCAGACCTCAATGACTGTATCTGAATCTCTGTAAATCTGTATAAATCTTACTTCATGCACTTGTTGCAAGTCAATTCATTACCCTCCTCTCATTGGCAGCCAATTCTGAAACGTTTGCAAGTCAGTTCATCCTATTAACCTCGCCTGAATAAATGTTCTGAAGTGTTTTAGGTGGACACATTGCTGGAGCCGTGTGGCACTCCTAATGGTCTCAAGCATACTCCCGTAAAACATTTGGAGTACATTTGTTGGTTGAAGTACCAAGATATTGGTGGAACTTCATTCAAGGAGTAAAACATTTCCAGTACCAAGATTGCAGTAAATTTTGTGGAACTTCACTGCTTGAGACCATGTTAATGATGATGCTTGTGCAGTACCAAGATTCAGTATCAGTAGCCGAGTGTTGGTTGAAGTGACTGTTCAATTGTTCAGTGTCCGTTTTGTTATCCTCATTTCAGAAATTTATCTTTCCATTCCTTCTTCCTATCCTTCATGTAGAGACTATACTGCTTTACTTCAGACAAGTTTTCTTTAAAACCAAATGAATTAGGACTTGCATTTTAGTTTAAAGTTTATGTGCCTAATTTAAAGTTTAATTTCCCAGTAGATTTTGAATGTCTTTTCTTGGTTCTCTACCAGAAAACACACTACTCCATTTTCTGGTGATACTTATCTGGTGATCACAAGATATAAATCCACTATTACCAGTACCATTATCTGGTGATCACAGAACCATTTGAAAATGATCAAAATGTACTCCTTTTCAGTTAATATAGAGTACTGAAACTGAAAATGTGCATACTGAAACTGAAACTGATCAAATGGAGTACAAAACCATTTGAAAACGACCAAGATGATCAAAATGGTCAAATGGAGTACTCCTCAATTAACGTAGAGTAGTTACAGTAATTATCATATCATCTTGCCCTCTTTAATAGTCAATCAACTGTCACTAATCGAGTGTTGTTTACTCCAACAATTATCTTATTTTTAATTGTCACTCCTACAAGCATTTCTTTCTCTTCTCTTTCTGGCTAATCACTCCACACAATTTAAATGATCATTCAAGTTCCTTTTGCAAATTCAAGTTTTTGTAATGAACTACTTATAAGATGGAGTATGTTCCTTTTGCCTCCCTTGTTAAGCAGTAGTTGTAGAGTACTCCTTTTCAAGATGTCACCAAGAGTGGCTCCGACTGAGTTATCACCAAGAGGGGGTCGGCACAGATTTGTCACCTCTTCAAGCGTCATGGCATGTCGGCGCTTGTCACCTCTTCTGGGCCAAAATCTAACTTTGAATCATGCGACCAGGTTAGGATGTGAATTCTGTTCCGTCAGCACTATTTTATCATGTATGATATTTTCTCATTCTTTCCCAGAACTTGTCTCTTTCCTTGTTTTGGAACGGATGTTTTTTATATGGTTGCTTGACAGTATGAGCCAGAGCTATTTCCTGGTTTGATTTCTCCTGGGTGTACTATGCTTTCTAGTGTCTGATCTGATGGCAAGAATACTGTGTCGACGGTCAACCTGGACTGTAAATTGGATCTGAAAGCAATAGCTCTCCAGGCATGCAATGCAGAGTATAACCGCAAGGTAAAATCATTATCCTAAGGCATTCATAATGATGTTTGATTTTTTTCTCTTATTGGGCTCGTGATGCTATATTTCCGAAAACATCCAAAATTTTATCACTTTGCTAGCATCCAGTTTGATGAAGCTACTACACATCGAATCATCCAGCCTAACGTAGTGAAGTCACTGCCCTTATATAAGAGAAAAACATATGTTGGAATCGACCCCTGGTTGGTCGGAAAAGACACGTTGATTGTCATCAGTATAAGACCCACAGCTACTGTCAAAGATTTGCCAAATCAACCTGAACATCAAATATAGACACTTGACTTGATCAGCAGCAGAGTTATGAATGCAAGTTATCTTAGCACTTGCTTACTGAAGCTAAACTCTATTGCCTGGAGGGAAGAAGAGTTCGTATAGTCATACATGTACAGGGATTATCTTCCAAATCTGCTTGTTTGCATAGACCCAATTAGATTTCCCGGAAGCTCGCACCCAGATTTTGTTATCCACATCGGTTGATCCTTGCATACTACCCCTCACGGTTGATGCGATGAATCTGAGACCTAGTATGCAATTACAATGGGTGGAATCATTTAAATTACTTGTTTCACATATGACGCAAAGTGCTAAATATAAAAATATACGAGCATCATGCTTATATAAAACGACAAGTAAATCACACGAGTACGTAGGACTGTAGGAGGTACCTAAAACAGCTAGTAAATCACACAAGTATCCTTTAATGACACAGGAGGTGGTACCATAACTACGACGTGAGAGTTATGGTCATCTTAATTCACATCGGAAAAATGACCAAATATCTCTACTTCAGTGAAGATGCAATCCTACGTATAATCTAGAGTTATGGTCACTGTCGTACAATGGTGCAATTATGTACTCCACTAACTACCACTTCATTAATAGAGTTACAGTTTTTATTCAGTAAAATATTGGTTGTACTAAAAAGGAGTAATCAATAAAAATAAAGATTAATCCCACTCCTAGCAGAGCTAAAAGAGAGTAAATTCAGAAATATCAACTTATAATGCACAATTTATCACGGATCCATCCTAAATGGCCATCTAATAAGCAACATATGTTTGCCCAAACTTTATGTTGCAACGTCCCAAATTGCCATTATATAGTACCAATAATGACGGATGAGAAAATAAAGAATGAAGTCATGGAAATACCTCAAGTAAATAATCCAAAATATTATTCTGTATTCCTTCTCGAGAAACTGGCTTCTTCTTCAATAAAAAAAAAATCATATTTCTTGTTCAGTTGGAGCGTTCGCAATAGTAGAACTTTCTTCAGGATTATTTGTAGAGATGTACGGAATTTCTTTATCTACAGATTAATAGGCTGAAACACCAACACCATGATTTTCAGACCCTGCCAACTCTATAATTCTATAAGATCCAATACCTGCTAGATTGTTCCACAACACCAATGTCCAAGTCAATACCATATATTATCCACTGAAATGTCTGATTTAATATCATATGCAAAAACATTAGAGCAATGTGCTCTCCTTTACCCATATTGTGTACCACAGAACATTATGAACATTAGGGGAGGATTAGCCTGCAGCTATTTTAGATCGTGCACCAAATACTTGTAGTTTTCCTAAATTAGGGAGAAGAACAATGTTGAAATCCACAAGAGTCGTATAGAAATTTCTGCAATCAATATCATATCTGATCCATGTACGGCAGCCTCTAAATAAGCAACATAAGTCCACAGTCCATAAGTATGTAGGCTACGCTCCAATTTGATGTATCATGCAATTTTGCAATACTCGGATAGTTTTGTAAAGCATACAGATACTGCATTGGAGGGCTATAAGCTTCATTAATCTGAAAATATGTAGACTGCAGCTGAGATCGTAACTTAGTGACACAACACATGGTATGATAGCTAAAGGAGAGGCTATCAATTGTCATTTTTTTGCACTGATGTGCTAGTAGAAAAACACCATTGATTCGATTTGATGTGTGAAGTCACCTGTCGACTCGGCTTGCCATTGATTCTGCGCCTATTCCCTGGCTTCCTGAAATAAAATTTCCCAGCGTCGGATCAGTTCAAAGAAAAGGCAGATAGAAAAACCAACAGAGAGAAGAGCCCATCTGAATGTGATCACTTGCCTTGCCGAGAGCATTGAGCTTCCCTAGCACCAGCTCGGGAGAATCCGACAAGGAGGGCCTCCTCTTGGGGGAGGCAGTTGTGTCGCCGACGCCGGCCGTCGGAGATCAGCAAGGAGGGCTCCTTCTCCTTGGGCCTCCTGCTCATGGTGCGTGAGCCGTGCAGCTCATCGAGCTCTTCTCCTGCACATACAGTTTAAGCTTCAATTCAAATCAGCTTCAGAAGCTGCAAGACAGAACATGTTCAGTTCAGGTGTGCAGAGTACATACAGGTGGAACCGGCCCTTTGGGATCTTGTTCTGTGGAGGAGGAGGTGGATTGCCCTGTCGGCGACGAAGCTCCAGCCGTGTGTCACCAGCCTGGGCATGATGGTGGTGCTCTTCTTGACCAACGCCGAGCTCCGCGCTGGCGAGGGCCGCTCCTTGACGGGCGTCTTCTCCTCGAAGTTGAGCGCGATGGGCCTGACAACCTTCTTGGCAGGCTCGGGCGTGCCGACAACGAGCGGGTGGTGCCTCGGGATGTGCGTGGTGCCGACCACGACGGGGACGGGGGGACCCCGGGTCGAGGCGGCGACTCCGCTTCTGGACGGTTGGTGTCGTCGCGGAGGAGCGGCCGTGCGGTGTCTGCAGGCACTCTTCTTGCTTCTTGCTTCTTGCTTCTTGTCTAGAGAAGTGCATACAAGAATTGCTCTAGGGACTCATCGATGCTAGAGTGGTAGGTGTGCTGCTTTTACCCCAGAAATAATCATACTGTATCTAGGAGTAAAATGCCAAATAGGAATGCCAATGAGGTTGTGCTGCTTCTTTTCATACTGTGCTTCTTTTCATACTCAGTTTGTATCGGCAATTTTTGTAAGAACATATGTGCTATAGCAAATGTAGTGGAGCAGGTATCCAACCAATCACCTGCCATTTGCTACTGCTATAACAAATGCAGTCTTATCTACTGCTTCTGTGAATCTTTTGTTCGAGTACAAATGATGAAATGTGGGCGTTTAGTTTATAAGAAAATGCCATTGCGGCAAGACTCTCAACAGTGTATGCTTTACATTGCTCTGCTAATGACCATGAGCAGCCTGACCATGATCTTTTAATTTTGTCCAATTAATCTACCACTAGAATGAGTAATCTTTCATTAGCCTATTTATCTACTTCCACTAGAGGCATGTTTGTGTTATTTTTTTCTAAGAGGTGCAGGAATAAAAGAAGGCTGATGGCAGAGTAGCATCTTATTAGCACAAGCTTATTTGGTGAATTATCAGCCGAGTCCTATTAGTTGGTGAATTATTAGCACAATATTAGGAGCTCCTCGTTCATGTTGAATTGATGTAGAAAGGACCAGGAGTAATTATCTCCTCTCCTACTCCAACAAACAAAAGGAAATTTAGAAACTCTCCTCTCCAACAAACAACATAAAAATTCAGAAATTTGCATACAATTCAGAATATTTCAGAAAATGTAATCATACAAAGCCCTTTCTTCTCCCCTGTCTCCACTCCAACAAATTCAAAAACTTCATATAATTTTTTCTTAAATCATACATAGCCTTTCACAACTTCATATAAAATTCAGGCAATGTAATCACAGAAAGCCTTTCCACAAATTCAGAAATTTCATATAAAATTCTGGGATAAATTCTGAAACTTCCTAAAATTCATATAAAATTCCTAAAATTCAGAAATTCATATGCTCTCCTCTCCTTTCCACTATAGACATCGAGTACAAGACTTTCCATTACAAACATCGAGTACAAGACTTTCCATTACAAACATCGAGTACAAGACTTTCCATTACAAACATCGAGTACAAGCATCTCCTCCCCTTGCCTCTCCTCTCCTATCCTCTCCTCTCCTTTCCACACTAGTCAATGCCTTTCCACTACAAACATGGAGTACAAGCCTTTCTCTACAAGCCAAACATGGAGTACGGTATCTCTCCCTTTCCAATCCAAGCTCACTGGACATCTTGTTCTAGAATATCCATGGCATGTTCATAAACTTCACGAGGAAAGTGAATCCAAGGTGGTAGGATTCCTTGCCTTTCCAATCTATCCTTGCGCAAATGTGGAATTTTGTATGAATTTTCCCCTTCATGGTTCATCACTTCTACCATGACAGTCTGAAGTGTTAGAAATATTATGTTGAGTTTTCCGGCATCATACTCATCAAATTCTTCCTGCACACCTTGAATCAGTTCTTTGATAGTTGTGGGTGCTCTACAGTCGGTCAAAGACTCAAGGGATCTGAAATATCCAAGATCAAGTGCGTTTAGATCAGGAGAATTTGAAGACTGGTTTATTATTTTAATGTCCAGACCAGTTGTAGCCATATCTTCTGCAAACTCTGCATCACCTGGAAGAATGTGCATTCTTGCGTTATCTTGCTGGATCAATATTGGATTAGTATCATCTGCGGGCCAGACTTCCTTTATTCCAGGAACCACTTTTTCTATCATATACCTCCTCATTACTCGTCGGTTCACGTTGACGGACTTGATTTCAATGGTCCCTCTTGCTCTATACCCACTTCTTCTAGCAGCAGGAATCTCTTGCACAAAGGGCCAGACACCAATTTTACCTGAGAATGTCATATTGCCTTCAGCGTCATATCTAGGTCGAGCAACAGCGGTCAGAAACATCACTTTCCCAATACAGTTTTTGTTCCGAACAGTTCTGATTGGGTCATCTTCCTCGGGGAGGAGGTAGTAGCATTTGTTCATTTTTGTCATATAGAACCACTTTTCGTCAATATGCACAACGTTGTGCATACTGATGAATTTAGGTCTTGGAATTGCTAAGGTGGTCTCGTCAAGCATTGACAAACAGAACTTGATCCTTTCTTTTTTATTCTTTTCTTTCAAGGATGGCTTCAAACGATTGGAGTGCCTTCTAATCTTGCGAAGCTTGAGTTTCTTGTAGAGTGTAGTATGACTGACACCCAATTGGCGAGCAAGTGACCTGAGAGTCGACCTTCTATTCAAAGGAACTGTGGGGATTTGGGATAGAGTATCATCCTTTCATTTCCTCCCGCATCTTTGTTTCCTTCCGCTGGATACATCCACCTCTTGACCAAGCGCTTTTTGTCACTCTGCTATCGTCCAGATTTTTCGAATATGTTGAACACCAACTTGAAAAATTTGAGCAACATCCTTCCTGTCATTTCTTTTGAACTTGCCACCCCTAACCAGATGCAAGGTATGTAGTGCCATGTAGGCAACATATCTCTGCTCATCTGTCATTGACTTTCTTTGCCTACGCAATTGCTGACCACCTACAGTAGCAAAAGAAAAAGAAACTTAGGGAAATGATGGAGGCCTTGATGATCACAAGACAGACCATATGTTGCGGGTAGCTAGCTACAGTGGCTAGCAGGAGTACCTGCTGCTTGACCATGCAGTGCTTCTTCTTCTTGGAGTTCCATGTCAACTTCTTCTTGGAGTTCCATGTCAACTTCTTCTTGTGCAGGTGAAGTACTTGCTTGAGGTCCAAGTTCATCCTCTTCTGATGGAGAACAATTGTTGCTATTGCTCTTGATATTGTTGATGTCTGCTGCTACTTTTGCTGTTGATATTGTTGTTGCTAATGCTGCTGCTGTTGTTGCTTGAGCTACTGCTGGTACTACTGTGTTTGTTGTGTTTGTTGCCGGAATGCTTGCTTGATCTACTGCTGCTAATTTGTTGATGGAGTACTTGATTGAGTGACTACTGCTGCCATTGTGTTGTTGCTGCTCTTGCTTATATCTGCATGAACAAATCCTTCAAATAACACAATCTTCAGTTATATGGTTCAGAACTGGTTTATAAGCTAAAACATCAGATATGCATTTAACATGGACAATATTTTTATATGATTCATTTCCTGCTGGATAATGTGAATATGGTTCCTGTTTGAACTCACTATTCCTGACCCACAATCAGTAGGACTACAATGCTCTTACAAATGTTGCATACTGTAGAAATTAAACCTGTGAATGCTGTAGTTTCTTGTGAAGGATGTACTCATACCGTTGTAGAGATGCATGATGTGACAGTCATAGTTGATCTTATTAATATGGTCCAGAATGCATCAAACAATATTAAAACAAGATATTGGTACTCCATTTGGTCAATTTGCTACCCATTTCTTAGTGATGTTTCTTGACAGACAAGTGATACTCCAGTAATACATTCTTCTGTAAATTCTTGTCAATGATGCAGTAATGTTTACACAAGGAGTACTGTGAAGTAGGAGTACAATAGTCTGTATTTTGACAGACAAGTGCAACATCTCATAGTGAATTCTTCTTTTGTAAATTCTGTAAATAATGCATACACAGACAAGTGCGGCATCTCACTGATCCTTGTACTGATACTCTATGTGTACTTGCTCTAGGATGTGTCAAATGATGGTTTGTATTTTGAGAAACAAGTGCAGCAACTCTAGGAGTGTAATCCATGTTCCCTTTAGGTTCAGAGCAATGGTTGATTGACATGTTGACAGACAAGTGGAGCACCTCTAGGAGTGTGATTCATGTTCCCTTTATATTGACTGTTCAATATCTGCAATCCATCGAATTCTTCAAGTTCAGCTATGCATTTGTAACTGAAACTATGCATTTAACTGAAACAAAGTCCTCTGTACTGATAATTTCTGAAACTATCTTGTGAATTCTTCTGTAAATTACTCCTTGTGTTGTAAATTCTGCTGACATCCTCTTTCTGATGTTTGTGTTGATGTGTGTTGCTGAATATTTGCTAATCTGTGTTTGAATTGCAGGGCGAGGCGAGGAGTACCTGCAGATGCCTGTGTCGAGGAGCCAGGTGGGAGCGACCAAGCAGGGGCGGATGTGTGTGACACCCTAGCTAGTCATGCATTAGAGTGTTGCATCATGTTTACTCTTTCATCAGAAAACCTGAAATGGGGATGTCAGAACCCCCAGTCCCCTCTGAATCCAATTAGGGTTTACTAAAAACTTTTTCAATGAACCTGAAATGCCCTTCTAAAATGCCCATCATTTTTTGTCTTGGTTCAGAACCTCTGCCAAAAGTGGTGCACATTTTCCTAGGCCATCCTAGGGTTTTTGAATTAAATCATAAATATTTGAATTTGGGCATTTAAAATTATATAAAATATTTAAATGCTCAAATATCTCCAAACTAAAATGTTTCATGTTGGAAATAATCCAACTATGGACCAGGAGTAGTTTGGTGATTTTAGGAGTAGCCTAAGTATTTTATTTAATTCAACAAAGTTGCAGAAGTATTAAAAAAACAGAAAACAGAAAGAAATGGAAAATCTTACCTGGCGCCCAGCACCCGGCCCACCTGCCGGCCCAGCCCAGCACCGCTCCAGCGAGCTGCTTGCCGGCCAGGCAGGCAGGCAGGTGCCCGACGGCGACCGCAGCGCGCGCCACGCACCTGCTCGCCGCCTCGCCGCTTCCCTCGTCCGGTGACGTCGTGGATCAGCCTCCCTCGCTCCCCCGAACCCCCCAGACACCCCCTCTCCTCTCCAGCTCCTCCCCCTCGCGCTCCCCCGCCATGGCCGACGCCACCATCGCCGTGCCTTCGTCGTAGCCGTGCTCCCCGCCGCCCGTGCGTCCTCTCATCGTGTCCAGGAGCTCCGCCGCTGTCCACTTCATCGAGCAGCCGAGCCCTGAGCGCTCGCAACGCTCGAGTCCACCGCAACGACCTCGCCCGAACCGCCGTCGCCGGAGATCCCCTTCAACGCCGTCGTCGCTCCGGTCCATCTCCGGCCACACCAAGGGCTTCGTCGCACTCACTGTGAGCTTAGCCATCTCCCCCTTCCTTCCGTTCTTGCTCCCGAGCTGTGTAGCGACCTCCCGGAGCTCAACCGCACCCACCGCCGTGGAGCTCATCGCCGACGTGCTCCCGATCACCCTCCGGCCACAAGCTGGTGTCCATCATACTCACCGTGTCCCGCAGCACCTAGCTAGCCACTCCCCGAGCCTCACCGACCCCTCTAGCGTCAAGTTCGTCTTCGGCCGAACCCCGGTGGCCGCCAAAGTCGTCGCCGGCGCCAACTCCGGCCACCCCGACCCCAACGGACTCCACCAAGAGCTGCGGCTCGTCCTCAGCTCCACTCCGGTGGTCTCCGCGACCCATTTGGTGGCCGAAACGGCCAAAACCACTTCCGCCGCCGCGTCGGGCTCGCCGGCGGCTAAACGCCGGTGCAGCCGACCCGGGTTTGACCACGGGTGGGCCCTGGTTGACTCCCCTGAGTCAATGACAGGTGGGTCCCAGCCCTGTTAATTAAACAGGTTTAGTTTTAATTAAACTTTAATTAATTTAATCACCCTGACATGCGGGACCCACTGTCAGGTTTGACCCGGACGTGTTCCGGTGACCTGCTGACGTCACACTGACGTCAGGCTGACGCAATAATTGATTTTCTGGAATTATTCTAATATAGGAAATTCCAGAATATAATTTAAACTTCAAAAATTCATAACTTTTATTCTGTAACTCCAAATCAGACAAATTATATATGAAAAATGATCAGAAAAATCCAATCTATCCATCTGTACTATTTTCATGCATGACTAAACAAGTTAACTTGATGTTTAATGCAGAACAAGGAAAAACACTTTAAAGGGCCATGTTTGAGTTTGAAATTTGAATCTTTGATTCAAATTGGTTCAAACCCTTCTGGTCTTAGTTGCATTAGCCCAACACACTCATATTGCTATGTTTCATGCATGCATCATATTGTTGCACATTGTTTGGTGATGGTTGTATATCGGTGTTCTTTGCGGCAGGATCTGCCCCCGAGGAGTACCGTGATTACCCTAACGAAGAACCGTATCAGTGCATCGAACCATCAGGCAAGCAACCAACCATTTGATCATATCGATACAATCCCATGTTCTCGCTCCTGCTCTCTTTTACTGCATTAAGACAACGCGTTTCAAACTGCTGTGTGCTACGGTAGTTGAACCCATTTCCTCTGCATGACCTGTCATTGCCACAGTAACTAGATGAAACCCACTAGCATGTGTAGGAGTTGATTGAGCCATATGTATGTGTTGTTCCTACCTTGCTATGCCTGCTATGCTTAGAGTCATGTCAGGTCTGGTTCATCTGGGTGATGGGATGGAGTGAAATGGTTATGTCGGTAATGAGAGTGGTGTGGTGAACACGATTTGGTAAAGGTATCGATGAGAGGCCATGTAGGAGTACATGGTGGGTTGTTTCATTGAAGCCGACCTTAAGCACTGAGATCTGTATGTGTGATTTAAGATACAGCTACTACCATGCATTGGGCCCTGAAATATGACCCCGCTCGACTTCTTATTCACCCTAGCTCTCTGTCCAGGAGTTGCAAGTAGTTTCTGGTGTTTGTAGCCTACTGGAGGCCGTGGACAGCGCTGACCGTAGGGGTGGGCTGTGATGCGGTAGGTACGTGGCCGGGTGTACCAAATACCCGTTAGGTATCTCGGGAACCCTGTTCACATCGTTCGGGGCCGTATGGGAAACCTCGGCCGGACTCCCTGTGGATGGAACCTGGATAGGCGATAAACCTGGACTAGAGGCTTAGGTGTTTAGGTAGGTCGTGGTCTACACCCACGTCGGCTTTCGCTTGAAGTCTGCCGAGCACATGTCATGTGCAGACGCTAAGTGGTGGAAACATGTATGAAGAAGTACACCCCTGCAGGGTTATCATGATCTATTCGAATAGCCGCGTCCACGGTAAAGGACTACTTGGTTGCCTATACAGTTCATAGACAAGTAAATGGAAACTACTAAAAGCCTCAAGATAAGTGTGAGTGCCGAGGATGGCTCTTCCGTAGGAAGACGGAGGCGGATCCTCGGTAGTGTATTAAAGTGGTGAGTAGTGGACTCGTGTGCGCAAAACCATTTCAAGTTGGAGTCTCGTAGGTTAGCCTAGCCAAGAGTCAAAGCTGGCTTGCTGCAATAACTCCACCAACCCTTCTTGATAATATGCATGTATGTAGGATCTGATGTAAGTCTTGCTGAGTACCTTTGTACTCATGTTGCTATAATTCACATTTTTACAGAAGACGCTGCAACCCCTTCTGATGGGTTCTACGTAGACGTTGACATCAATGAGTAGGCTAAGGCCCAGGTGGTGATCCTGAGCTTGTGAAGGACCACGTAGTATAGCTAGGCTTTCCAAGCCTCTTTTATTTTACTAGTTGTCTGTACTCAGACAAGTTACTTCCGCTGCTGGTTTGTATGACTGTATGACTTGAATGCTGGGTCGTGTGACCCGTACCTTTGTGTATGTTATGTATGGCTCTCTGAGCCTTAAATAAAGTACTTGTGTCATAGAGTCATGTTGTGATGCCTTGTTGTATTTGCACATATCGAGCATATTGTGTGTATGATTGAAATGCTTGGTATGTGTGGGATCTGACCATCTAGTTGTTTATCTTTAGTAGCCTCTCTTACCGGGAAATGTCTCCTAGTGTTACCGCTGAGCCATGGTAGCTTGCTACTGCTCTGGAACACTTAGGCTGGCCGACATGTGTCCTTCCTCGTTCCGGTGTCTGTCCCTTCGGGGAAATGTCACGCATTGAGTACCGGAGTCCTGTTAGCCCGCTACAGCCCGGTTTACCGGAGTCCTGCTAGCCCAGTGCTACAGCCCGGACCCACTTGCTGTTGATCGACACGTTCGAAGCTGGGTCATGAATGCCTGTCCCTGTAAGTCTGTGCCACTTTGGGTTTACGACTAGTCATGTCAGCCCGGGCTCCTTATCATATGGATGCTAGCGACACTATCATATACGTGAGCCAAAAGGCGCAAACGGTCCCGGGCAAAGGTAAGGCGACACCCGTGAGGATACCGTGCGTGAGGCCGCAAAGTGATATGAGGTGTTACAGGCTAGATCGATGTGACATCGAGTCGGGGTCCTGACAGCGTTGGCATCAGAGCCGGACTGCCTGTAGGTTCTCCAAGCCAAACTGGTCGATGTTGAGTCTAGAAATTCTTTAGTTATATGTAGGGGAATTGTTTGTGGGTTGGAACGTAAGGCTCTTTTTACTCCTTTATCTTATGACATTCTGATCTGAGTCAGTCTATTCTTCCACCGGGGGTTAAGGAATTAGGATCTATTCTCTCTATTAGGATCACGTGTTGCTAATCAGTAGTACCTGATAGGTTTGATGGATACAAGCCTAGTTCAGCTCTTCTACCACGTTATGTTGTTAGGATGGATTCAGAACTTTGATATGATGATGTTGAGTGTGTATGAAATCCTTTGTCAAATGTCTCAAAATCCTTCTTGAGCATTTACAGCTGTTATGCTGCCGAAATTTCGTTAGAAATTCTAATGCCTTTGCATTATGATTGTGTTTTCAGATGGCCACTCGCGATCTCAATCAAGTGGTTCGCCTGACTCGATGTCTAGATGTACTCGGTCATACCGCCATGTTGGTCAGGGTAATGACTGAGGCTGGATACCGTTGGTATCCTGAGTACACGGTCGAAGAGCAATTCCGAGACTTTAATCAAAGCCAGTATCTCTGCACTGTCAGGATATTTTCATCCTATCCTGGGTCCACCGAGCCCCTTCACTGCTCCTATGGACTCGGGGTTACTATTGAGATGGCTGTGCAGGACGCCGCCTACTCTATGATGACCATCATGCGAGTCAGATCTGGTCTATTTCGGGACTCTGATTTCCGGTATATGCCAGGATCACTGCCGGGAGCACAAGGGTATCTCCAGGCTATCTATGCTGACCCCACTCAGGAGGATTCACGGACTCGCACCACTGCTGAGATGCTCGAGGATAAGGACCGTGAAAGTCGGGCCTTGAGGTTAGAGCTCTTCAATACCCGTGCTGACCATTGGGCCACATTGACTCAGTTTGCACCGGCGGTGCAAGCTGGATATTCGGATATGCGCGATCTCTATCCTGTGAGATCTGCTTTGCCAGACGTGATGGGTTGGCGTGATGTAGGAGGCATCACCCCACCTCGCGGTCCCCGCAGGCCACCGTCTGTTGGTCCAAGACCTCATCCTAGCCCCTATGGTCCACAAGCTCCGCGAGATCGTCTGTTTCCGGATGATCATGTTGAGCTTTCAGGCTATGGAGGTGACTTCTACGAGGACTACTACGGATCGGTCTGAGTTAGTGGTAGTATCACTAGTTCGTGTTAGCTGTGTCGTCTATCGTCCTGCGTGACTCGTGGGATATGACCTAGTTTGTATCGCCTTCCGGAGGTGTAGAAAAATAATGTATAGGAGCTTGGAATGCCTCCATGAGATGTAATCCTCTTTTCGCCGTAATAGTACCTTGTTTGGTCTTGTACTAAACCCTGTATGGTGTGTATGACGATGGGATAAAGAAGCAGTTTCTGTATCTACCATGTCATACGGATGATCATCTTGCATTCCGAGTTATTCCTTACATTCTGCATCCTATGTCGGAATTTTATCATCCTGACTAAATCATTGTCTTGTTTACCTAGGATGGTCAACACGCGCACAAACCCTGCTCCCCAAGAGCAGGCTGAAGGCAGCGAAGTCAGGAATGCAAATCTGCCTCATCCTCCTTCCCTAGCCGAGGTTATGATGGAAGCCGAAAGAAACAAGCGGGAGACCAACCGTTTGTTGGAGCGTATTGAACAGAACACGGCACACCATCAGAGGACTAACTTGGTGTCACTCAGTGATTTTATCAAGTTACATCCACCCACGTTCCACCACTTCGTCGAGCCTCTCGACGCTGATGATTGGCTTCGCAGTATCTCTCACAAACTGCGTTCCGCGCTGGTAGCGGAGGCTAACAAGGTCACCTTTGCTGCATATCATCTTGAAGGCCCCGCCAGTCTATGGTGAGAGAATTATGGAGCCATGCGCCCAGCGGGCCATGTCACTACTTGGGCGGAATTCAGCGAGGCTTTCCGTGAACATCACATTCCGGAGGGTCTCATGGACCGTAAACGTGAGGAATTTTGCAGTTTCACTCAGGGCCGACTCTCTGTGGATGCCTACAGCAGGGAGTTCGGTAACCTCGCACGATATGCAACTGAGGAAGTTTCTACTGATGCCAAGAAGCAAGCAAGGTTCCGTAAGGGGCTTAGTCCTGAGCTTCGCCGCGACCTCCGTCTGCATGAGTGCACATCTTTTCAGAAGCTTGTTAACAAGGCCATCAGTGCTGAGACTGGTCAGACTGATTATGACGCAACACGCAAGCATGGCCGTGACGCGGGTTCCTCGTCCGGTGCTGGTCCTCAGAAGCGCCGCGTGTGGGTGCCCAACACTGCCCTGCCACCCAGGTTCACACCGAGGCCATCCTTCCAGACGCCTCGCCCCGTTCAACAGTCTGCACCAGCCAAGCCCTATGGTGGTCCAACCAACAATGCTCCTCCACGTACCAGTTCTGTGACTTGCTTTAAGTGTGGGGAATCTGGCCACTATATGCGCGAGTGTCCCCAGACCAATCCCAACCAATCTGCTAAAGCTGTTGGCCGTGGCAAGCCGACAGGGAAAGTGTTCCACGCCAAGCCGGCCACCGCTACACGTGGCCATGTCAACTGTATCTCTGCCGAAGAAGCTCAAGAGGATCCCAACGTCGTTCTCGGTACGCTCCTTGTTAATTGCCACCCGGCATCTGTTCTTTTCGATACAGGAGCCTCTCATTCATTTATACCCGAGAACTACGCCCGTCTGCATAACACCGCATTCTATGACATGCCATCCACTATGGAAATTTCTACTCCTGGTTCTAGATGGCAGACCTCCAGGGTAAGTTATGGAAATGAAATCCAAGTCGACAGACTTGTTTTCCTTGCATCCTTGATAGCTCTCAAATTTTCAGATATTAATATCATTTTGGGTATGGACTGGATGTCAGCTCATCATGCCAAAATTGATTGCTTCTCTAGGACTGTTCAACTCACTCATCCTTCGGGGAAGATAGTCAATGTCTTGACCCGATTAGCCAAGCGACAATTATTTTCTCTTAACGCCAGCCCCTTGCCAGACCTTGAGGATGTTCCGGTAGTCCGTGACTTCCCGGATGTCTTCCCAGAGGAATTGCCAGGTGTTCCACCTGACAGGGATGTTGAGTTCGTAATAGACCTCATTCCAGGAACCGTTCCGATTGCTAGAAGACCCTATAAGATGGCACCACTAGAACTAGCCGAGCTTAAGAAACAACTCGATGAGTCCTTGAAAAAGGGTTTCATCCGACCTAGTTCATCTCCGTGGGCTTGCCCCGTCCTATTCGTCAAGAAGAAGGATGGTACGGACTGGATGGTTGTAGATTATCGACCTGTCAATTTGGTCACAATCAAGAACAAATATCCGCTCCCCAGGATCAACGACCTGTATGATCAGCTCGCTGGATCCTCAGTCTTCTCCAAGATGGATTTGAGGTTGGGCTACCATCAAATCAAAATCAGAAACGGGGACATTCCTAAAACGGCCTTTATTACTCGTTATGGCCAATACGAGTACACCGTCATGTCCTTCGGTTTAACCAACGCTCCAGCCACCTTTTCTCGGTTAATGAACTCAATCTTCATGGAGTATTTGGATAAATTCGTCGTAGTTTATCTCGATGATATACTCATCTACTCCAAGAACGAGGAAGAACATGCCGAACATCTAAGGCTAGTGTTGAAGAAACTTCGAGAGCATCGCCTTTATGCCAAGTTTTCCAAATGTGAATTTTGGTTGTCAGAAGTGACCTATCTGGGTCATGTAATATCTGGTAAAGGTATTGCTGTTAACCCTGAGCGAGTTCAAGCCGTCCTTAATTGGACTCCACCTGAATCGGTCAAACAAGTTCGGAGTTTTCTAGGCTTAGCGAGTTATTGCCGTCGCTTTGTCGAAAACTTCTCCAAAGTTGCTAAACCTCTAACCGAACTCCTTAAGAAGGATAAAAAGTTTGAATGGACTCCACAATGTGAGCACAGCTTTCAGGAACTGAAAAGACGCCTGACTTCTGCTCCCGTTCTGGTACCGCCGGACTTCTCCAAGGACTTTGTTATCTACTGCGACGCCTCGCGACAAGGACTAGGCTATATTCTCATGCAAGATCGACACGTAATTGCTTACGCCTCACGGCAATTGCACCCACATGAGGAGAATTATCCTACTCATGATCTAGAGCTTGCAGCCGTAGTCTATGCACTTAAGACCTGGCGACATTACCTCCTCGGTAACCGTTGCGAAGTATTCACTGATCACCAAAGTCTGAAGTACATTTTTACCCAACCGGATTTGAATCTCAGGCAAAGACGTTGGGTTGAGTTGATCACAGATTTCGACCTAGGAATAACTTACACCCCAGGGAAAGCCAATGTCATGGCTGATGCACTAAGTCGTAAATCTTATTGTAACAACCTGATGTTACAACAAAGTCAACCGCTTCTCCATGAGGAATTTCGGAAGCTTAATCTTCACATTGTTCCTCAAGGATTTCTTTCCACCTTGGTGGCGAAACCTACTCTTACGGATCAAATCATCGCTGCCCAGAAGCGAGATAAGGGAATAGCTAAGATCAAGGAGAACATTGCTAGCGGAGGTGCTAGTTGTTTCTCCATAAATGATCATGGTGCTGTGTACTTTGAGAACCGTTTAGTGGTTCCCAAGAACCAGCATCTACGGCAGTTGATCCTTAAGGAGGCTCATGAATCTCCTCTCACCATTCATCCGGGTAGTACCAAGATGTATCAGGACCTACGCCAGAGGTTCTGTTGGACTAGGATGAAGAGAGAAATTGCTCAGTATATTGCTAATTGCGACGTCTGTCGTCGTGTAAAAGCAGAGCATCAACGGCCTGCTGGCACCCTTCAACCCTTAGCTATTCCTGAATGGAAATGGGATAAAATTGGTATGGATTTCATTACCGGTTTTCCCAGGACCAAGAGAGGGAATAATGCTATCTTCGTCGTTGTCGATCGTCTTTCCAAAGTAGCCCATTTCTTACCCGTTCGTGAGAGTATAACAACTAGTCAGCTGGCAGACTTATACATCTCCCGGATAGTGTCTCTCCATGGTGTTCCTTTGGAAATTAACTCGGATCGAGGAAGTCTTTTCACCTCTCGATTTTGGGAAAGTTTCCAAAATGCTATGGGAACCCGTCTCTCCTTTAGCACCGCTTTCCACCCTCAGTCGAGTGGTCAAGTGGAACGCGTCAACCAGATTCTAGAAGACATGCTTCGAGCCTCTGTTATCTCATTCGGAATGGGTTGGGAGAAGTGCCTTCCATTTGCCGAATTCGCTTACAACAACATCTATCAATCTAGCTTGGGTAAAGCCCCTTTTGAAGTTCTCTATGGACGACGGTGTCGAACACCCCTTAACTGGTCAGAAACCGGGGAAAGACAATTCTTTGGCCCGGATATGATTCAGGAAGCAGAAGAGCAAGTTCGCATCGTTCGTGAAAAGTTGAAAACAGCCCAATCTCGTCAAAAGAGTCAATATGACCGAAAACATAAGGCTATGACTTTCGAGATTGACGAGAAGGCTTATCTTCGGGTTACCCCTCTGAAGGGAACCCATCGTTTCGGTATCAAAGGCAAATTGGCTCCTCGTTACATTGGACCTTTTCGCATTCTCGCCAAACGAGGAGAAGTTGCCTACCAGTTGGAACTACCTCCGCACCTCTCTAGAGTCCACGATGTCTTCCACGTTTCTCAACTCAGGCGTTGCTTCTCGGATCCTATCCGTGGAGTGGACCACGAAACGCTTGATCTCCAAGATAATCTTACATATCGAGAGTACCCCATTCGTATCCTCGATCAGGCCGAGCGTACCACTCGACGTCATAATATCAAGTTTCTCAAAGTTCAATGGTCGCACCATTCTGAGGATGAAGCAACTTGGGAAAGGGAGGATCGTCTTCGACTCGAGTATCCCGCCTTCTTCCCGGAGGAACCCAAATCTCGGGACGAGATACTTTTGAGTGGGGGTGAGTTGTCACACCCTAGCTAGTCATGCATTAGAGTGTTGCATCATGTTTACTCTTTCATCAGAAAACCTGAAATGGGGATGTCAGAACCCCCAGTCCCCTCTGAATCCAATTAGGGTTTACTAAAAACTTTTTCAATGAACCTGAAATGCCCTTCTAAAATGCCCATCATTTTTTGTCTTGGTTCAGAACCTCTGCCAAAAGTGGTGCACATTTTCCTAGGCCATCCTAGGGTTTTTGAATTAAATCATAAATATTTGAATTTGGGCATTTAAAATTATATAAAATATTTAAATGCTCAAATATCTCCAAACTAAAATGTTTCATGTTGGAAATAATCCAACTATGGACCAGGAGTAGTTTGGTGATTTTAGGAGTAGCCTAAGTATTTTATTTAATTCAACAAAGTTGCAGAAGTATTAAAAAAACAGAAAACAGAAAGAAATGGAAAATCTTACCTGGCGCCCAGCACCCGGCCCACCTGCCGGCCCAGCCCAGCACCGCTCCAGCGAGCTGCTTGCCGGCCAGGCAGGCAGGCAGGTGCCCGACGGCGACCGCAGCGCGCGCCACGCACCTGCTCGCCGCCTCGCCGCTTCCCTCGTCCGGTGACGTCGTGGACCGGCCTCCCTCACTCCCCCGAACCCCCCAGACACCCCCTCTCCTCTCCAGCTCCTCCCCCTCGCGCTCCCCCGCCATGGCCGATGCCACCATCGCCGTGCCTTCGTCGTAGCCGTGCTCCCCGCCGCCCGTGCGTCCTCTCATCGTGTCCAGGAGCTCCGCCGCTGTCCACTTCATCGAGCAGCCGAGCCCCGAGCGCTCGCAACGCCCGAGTCCACCGCAATGACCTCGCCCGAACCGCCGTCGCCGGAGATCCCCTTCAACGCCGTCGTCGCTCCGGTCCATCTCCGGCCACACCAAGGGCTTCGTCGCACTCACTGTGAGCTTAGCCATCTTCCCCTTCCTTCCGTTCTTGCTCCCGAGCTCTGTAGCGACCTCCTGGAGCTCAACCGCACCCACCGCCGTGGAGCTCGTCGCCGACGTGCTCCCGATCACCTTCCGGCCACAAGCTGGTGTCCATCATACTCACCGTGTCCCGCAGCACCTAGCTAGCCACTCCCCGAGCCTCACCGACCCCTCTAGCGTCAAGTTCGTCTTCGGCCGAACCCCGGTGGCCGCCAAAGTCGTCGCCGGCGCCAACTCCGGCCACCCCGACCCCAACGGACTCCACCAAGAGCTGCGGCTCGTCCTCAGCTCCACTCCGGTGGTCTCCGCGACCCATTTGGTGGCCGAAACGGCCAAAACCACTTCCGCCGCCGCGTCGGGCTCGCCGGCGGCTAAACGCCGGTGCAGCCGACCCGGGTTTGACCACGGGTGGGCCCTGGTTGACTCCCCTGAGTCAATGACAGGTGGGTCCCAGCCCTGTTAATTAAACAGGTTTAGTTTTAATTAAACTTTAATTAATTTAATCACCCTGACATGCGGGACCCACTGTCAGGTTTGACCCGGACGTGTTCCGGTGACCTGCTGACGTCACACTGACGTCAGGCTGACGCAATAATTGATTTTCTGGAATTATTCTAATATAGGAAATTCCAGAATATAATTTAAACTTCAAAAATTCATAACTTTTATTCTGTAACTCCAAATCAGACAAATTATATATGAAAAATGATCAGAAAAATCCAATCTATCCATCTGTACTATTTTCATGCATGACTAAACAAGTTAACTTGATGTTTAATGCAGAACAAGGAAAAACACTTTAAAGGGCCATGTTTGAGTTTGAAATTTGAATCTTTGATTCAAATTGGTTCAAACCCTTCTGGTCTTAGTTGCATTAGCCCAACACACTCATATTGCTATGTTTCATGCATGCATCATATTGTTGCACATTGTTTGGTGATGGTTGTATATCGGTGTTCTTTGCGGCAGGATCTGCCCCCGAGGAGTACCGTGATTACCCTAACGAAGAACCGTATCAGTGCATCGAACCATCAGGCAAGCAACCAACCATTTGATCATATCGATACAATCCCATGTTCTCGCTCCTGCTCTCTTTTACTGCATTAAGACAACGCGTTTCAAACTGCTGTGTGCTACGGTAGTTGAACCCATTTCCTCTGCATGACCTGTCATTGCCACAGTAACTAGATGAAACCACTAGCATGTGTAGGAGTTGATTGAGCCATATGTATGTGTTGTTCCTACCTTGCTATGCCTGCTATGCTTAGAGTCGTGTCAGGTCTGGTTCATCTGGGTGATGGGCTGGAGTGAAATGGTTATGTCGGTAATGAGAGTGGTGTGGTGAACACGATTTGGTAAAGGTATCGATGAGAGGCCATGTAGGAGTACATGGTGGGTTGTTTCATTGAAGCCGACCTTAAGCACTGAGATCTGTATGTGTGATTTAAGATACAGCTACTACCATGCATTGGGCCCTGAAATATGACCCCGCTCGACTTCTTATTCACCCTAGCTCTCTGTCCAGGAGTTGCAAGTAGTTTCTGGTGTTTGTAGCCTACTGGAGGCCGTGGACAGCGCTGACCGTAGGGGTGGGCTGTGATGCGGTAGGTACGTGGCCGGGTGTACCGAATACCCGTTAGGTATCTCGGGAACCCTGTTCACATCGTTCGGGGCCGTATGGGAAACCTCGGCCGGACTCCCTGCGGATGGAACCTGGATATGCGATAAACCTGGACTAGAGGCTTAGGTGTTTAGGTAGGTCGTGGTCTACACCCACGTCGGCTTTCGCTTGAAGTCTGCCGAGCACATGTCGTGTGCAGACGCTAAGTGGTGGAAACATGTATGAAGAAGTACACCCCTGCAGGGTTATCATGATCTATTCGAATAGCCGCGTCCACGGTAAAGGACTACTTGGTTGCCTATACAGTTCATAGACAAGTAAATGGAAACTACTAAAAGCCTCAAGATAAGTGTGAGTGCCGAGGATGGCTCTTCCGTAGGAAGACGGAGGCGGATCCTCGGTAGTGTATTGAAGTGGTGAGTAGTGGACTCGTGTGCGCAAAACCATTTCAAGTTGGAGTCTCGTAGGTTAGCCTAGCCAAGAGTCAAAGCTGGCTTGCTGCAATAACTCCACCAACCCTTCTTGATAATATGCATGTATGTAGGATCTGATGTAAGTCTTGCTGAGTACCTTTGTACTCATGTTGCTATAATTCACATTTTTACAGAAGACGCTGCAACCCCTTCTGATGGGTTCTACGTAGACGTTGACATCAATGAGTAGGCTAAGGCCCAGGTGGTGATCCTGAGCTTGTGAAGGACCACGTAGTATAGCTAGGCTTTCCAAGCCTCTTTTATTTTACTAGTTGTCTGTACTCAGACAAGTTACTTCCGCTGCTGGTTTGTATGACTGTATGACTTGAATGCTGGGTCGTGAGACCCGTACCTTTGTGTATGTTATGTATGGCTCCCTGAGCCTTAAATAAAGTACTTGTGTCATAGAGTCATGTTGTGATGCTTCGTTGTATTTGCACATATCGAGCATATTGTGTGTATGATTGAAATGCTTGGTATGTGTGGGATCTGACTATCTAGTTGTTTATCTTTAGTAGCCTCTCTTACCGGGAAATGTCTCCTAGTGTTACCTCTGAGCCATGGTAGCTTGCTACTGCTCTGGAACACTTAGGCTGGCCGGCATGTGTCCTTCTTCGTTCCTGTGTCTGTCCCTTCGGGGAAATGTCACGCTTTGAGTACCGGAGTCCTGTTAGCCCGCTACAGCCCGGTTTACCGGAGTCCTGCTAGCCCAGTGCTACAGCCCGGACCCACTTGCTGATGACCGACACGTTCGAAGCTGGGTCATGGATGCCTGTCCCTGTAAGTCTGTGCCACTTTGGGTTTACAACTAGTCATGTCAGCCTGGGCTCTTTATCATATGGATGCTAGCGACACTATCATATACGTGAGCCAAAAGGCGCAAACGGTCCCGGGCAAAGGTAAGGCGACACCCGTGGGAATACCGTGCGTGAGGCCGCAAAGTGATATGAAGTGTTACCGGCTAGATCGATGTGACATCGAGTCGGGGTCCTGACAGCGTTGAATTAAATCAGGAAATTCCAGAATATTAATTAAACTTCAAAAATTCATAACTTTTATTCTGTAACTCCAAATTGGACAAATTATATATGAAAAATGATCAGAAAAATCCAATCTATCCATCTGTACCATTTCCATGCATGATCAAACAAGTTAAGTTGATGTTTTAATCAGAACAAGAAAAGGCACTTTAAAAGGCCATATTTGAATTTGAAATTTGAATCCTTGATTCAAATTTGTTCAAACCCTTCTGGTTTTAGTTGCATTAGCCCAACACACTCATATTGCCATGTTTCATGCATGCATCATATTGTTGCATATTGTTTGGTGATGTTTGTGTATCGATGTCCTTTGCGACAGGATCTGTCCCCGAGGAGTACCGTGATTACCCTAACGAAGAACCGTATCCGTGCAACGAACCATCAGGCAAGCAACCAACCATCTGATCATATCGATACAATCCCATGTTCTCGCTCCTGCTCTCTTTTACTGCATTAAGACAACGCGATTCAAACTGCTGTGTGTTACGGTAGTTGAACCCATTTCCTCTGCATGACCTGCCATTGCCACAGTAACTAGATGAAACCCACTAGCATGTGTAGGAGTTGATTGAGCCATATGTATGTGTTGTTCCTACCTTGCTAAGCCTGCTATGCTTAGAGTCGTGTCAGGTCTGGTTCATCTGGGTGATGGGCTAGAGTGAAATGATTATGTCGGTAATGAGAGTGGTGTGGTGAACACGATTTGGTAAAGGTATCGATGAGAGGCCATGTAGGAGTACATGGTGGGTTGTTTCATTGAAGCCGACCTTAAGCACTGAGATCTGTATGTGTGATTTAAGAATCAGCTACTACCATGCATTGGGCCCGAAACCAATGGACCCTCTCGACTTCTTATTCACCCTAGTTCTCCGTCCAGGAGTTGCAAGTAGTTTCTGGTGTTTGTAGCCTACTGGAGGCCGTGGACAGCGCTGACCGTAGGGGTGGGCTGTGATGCGGTAGGTACGTGGCCGGGTGTACCGAATACCCGTTAGGTATCTCGGGAACCCTGTTCACATCGTTCGGGGCCGTATGGGAAACCTCGGCCGGACTCCCTACGGATGGAACCTGGATAGGCGATAAACCTGGACTGGAGGCTTAGGTGATTAGGTAGGTCGTGGCCGACACCCACGTTGGGCTTCCACTTGAAGGTTGCCGAGTACATGTCGTGTAAACGACGGTAAGTGGTGAGAGCGTGTATGAAGAAGTACACCCCTGCAGGGTTATCATGATCTATTCGAATAGCCGCGTCCGCGGTAAAGGACTACTTGGTTGCCTATACAGTTCATAGACAAGTAAACGGAAACTACTAAAAGACTCAAGATAAGTGTGAGTGCCGAGGAGGGCTCTTCCGCAGGAAGACGGAGGTGAATCCTCGGTAGTGTATTGAAGTGGTGAGTAGCGGACTCGTGTGCGCAAACCATTTCAAGTTGGAGTCTCGTAGGTTAGCCTAGCCAAGAGTCAAAGCTGGCTTGCTGCAATAACTCCACCAACCCTTCTTGATAATATGCATGTATGTAGGATCTGATGTAAGTCTTGCTGAGTACCTTTGTACTCATGTTGCTATAATTTACATTTTTACAGAAGACGCTGCAACCCCTTCTGATGGGTTCTACGTAGATGTTGACATCAATGAGTAGGCTAAGGCCCAGGTGGTGATCCTGAGCTTGTGAAGGACCACGTAGTATAGCTAGGCTTTCCAAGCCTCTTTTATTTTTCTAGTTGTCTGTACTCAGACAAGTTACTTCCGCTGCTGGTTTGTATGACTGTATGACTTGAATGCTGGGTCGTGTGACCCGTACCTTTGTGTATGTTATGTATGGCTCTCTGAGCCTTAAATAAAGTACTTGTGTCATAGAGTCATGTTGTGATGCCTTGTTGTATTTGCACATATCGAGCATATTGTGTGTATGATTGAAATGCTTGGTATGTGTGGGATCTGACCATCTAGTTGTTTATCTTTAGTAGCCTCTCTTACCGGGAAATGTCTCCTAGTGTTACCGCTGAGCCATGGTAGCTTGCTACTGCTCTGGAACACTTAGGCTGGCCGGCATGTGTCCTTCCTCGTTCCGGTGTCTGTCCCTTCGGGGAAATGTCACGCATTGAGTACCGGAGTCCTGTTAGCCCGCTACAGCCCGGTTTACCGGAGTCCTGCTAGCCCAGTGCTACATCCCGGACCCACTTGCTGTTGACCGACACGTTCGAAGCTGGGTCATGAATGCCTGTCCCTGTAAGTCTATGCCACTTTGGGTTTACGACTAGTCATGTCAGCCCGGGCTCCTTCATATGGATGCTAGCGACACTATCATATACGTGAGCCAAAAGGCGCAAACGGTCCCGGGCAAAGGTAAGGCGACACCCGTGGGGATACCGTGCGTGAGGCCGCAAAGTGATATGAGGTGTTACAGGCTAGATCGATGTGACATCGAGTCGGGGTCCTGACAGCGTTGGCATCAGAGCCGGACTGCCTGTAGGTTCTCCAAGCCAAACTGGTCGATGTTGAGTCTAGAAATTCTTTAGTTATATGTAGGGGAATTGTTTGTGGGTTGGAACGTAAGGCTCTTTTTACTCCTTTATCTTATGACATTCTGATCTGAATCAGTCTATTCTTCCACCGGGGGTTAAGGAATTAGGATCTATTCTCTCTATTAGGATCACGTGTTGCTAATCAGTAGTACCTTATAGGTTTGATGGATACAAGCCTAGTTCAGCTCTTCTACCACGTTATGTTGTTAGGATGGATTCAGAACTTTGATATGATGATGTTGAGTGTGTATGAAATCCTTTGTCAAATGTCTCAAAATCCTTCTTGAGCATTTACAGTTGTTATGCTGCCGAAATTTCGTTAGAAATTCTAATGCCTTTGCATTATGATTGTGTTTTCAGATGGCCACTCGCGATCTCAATCAAGTGGTTCGCCTGACTCGATGTCTAGATGTACCCGGTCATACCGCCATGTTGGTCAGGGTAATGACTGAGGCTGGATACCGTTGGTATCCTGAGTACACGGTCGAAGAGCAATTCCGAGACTTTAATCAAAGCCAGTATCTCTGCATTGTCAGGATATTTCCATCCTATCCTGGGTCCACCGAGCCCCTTCACTGCTCCTATGGACTCGGGGTTACTATTGAGATGGCTGTGCAGGACGCCGCCTACTCTATGATGACCATCATGCGAGTCAGATCTGGTCTATTTCGGGACTCTGATTTCCGGTATATGCCAGGATCACTGCCGGGAGCACAAGGGTATCTCCAGGCTATCTATGCTGACCCCACTCAGGAGGATTCACGGACTCGCACCACTGCTGAGATGCTCGAGGATAAGGACCGTGAAAATCGGGCCTTGAGGTTAGAGCTCTTCAATACCCGTGCTGACCATTGGGCCACATTGATTCGGTTTGCACCGGCGGTGCAAGCTGGATATTCGGATATGCGCGATCTCTATCCTGTGAGATCTGCTTTGCCAGACGTGATGGGTTGGCGTGATGTAGGAGGCATCACCCCACCTCGCGGTCCCCGCAGGCCACCGTCTGTTGGTCCAAGACCTCATCCTAGCCCCTATGGTCCACAAGCTCTGCGAGATCGTCTGTTTCCGGATGATCATGTTGAGCTTTCAGGCTATGGAGGTGACTTCTACGAGGACTACTACGGATCGGTCTGAGTTAGTGGTAGTATCACTAGTTCGTGTTAGCTGTGTCGTCTATCGTCCTGCGTGACTCGTGGGATATGACCTAGTTTGTATCGCCTTCCGGAGGTGTAGAAAAATAATGTATAGGAGCTTGGAATGCCTCCGATGAGATGTAATCCTCTTTTCACCGTAATAGTACCTTGTTTGGTCTTGTACTAAACCCTGTATGGTGTGTATGACGATGGAATAAAGAAGCAGTTTCTGTATCTACCATGTCATACGGATGATCATCTTGCATTCCGAGTTATTCCTTACATTCTGTATCCTATGTCGGAATTTTATCATCCTGACTAAATCATTGTCTTGTTTACCTAGGATGGTCAACACGCGCACAAACCCTGCTCCCCAAGAGCAGGCCGAAGGCAGCGAAGTCAGGAATGCAAATCTGCCTCATCCTCCTTCCCTAGCCGAGGTTATGATGGAAGCCGAAAGAAACAAGCGGGAGACCAACCGTTTGTTGGAGCGTATTGAACAGAACACGGCACACCATCAGAGGACTAACGTGGTGTCACTCAGTGATTTTATCAAGTTACATCCACCCACGTTCCACCACTCCGTCGAGCCTCTCGACGCTGATGATTGGCTTCGCAATATCTCTCACTATCCCTGTCGTGCGGCATCGCCCACGCCCACCTCGACGCCCTGCTCCGCCACTGCCCACGCCTGCGCGCGCTCCGGCTCGGCGGCTTCTTGTTTGACCAATGCGACCTGAGGGTCAACTCGGCGTCGCTGCAGGAGCTGGCCGTGGACCGCGAGAGCGGGTTGACACACCGCATCGACATCGTCGCTCCCGCGCTCAAGCAATTGTCCATGTCCTTGATAGCCACAGAGGTCAGCATCTCCGTCTTCGCTCCAATGGTGGAGAAGGTTTCCTGGCACTGCTGCTACAGGGCAGGGTCTGTTACCTTTGGTCTCTGGGAGCTTGAGCAGCTGACGCTGGAGACGTCAGAGAGCCAAGGACAGCTCTCTTCGCTGCAGATTCATGCCTCCATAGTATGTCTCCTCTCCTGCTCTCAATTTACTGCGATGGAGTAACCAGAAATTATTATCTATATATAAGTATCCTTCAATTACTTTTCAGTTCCGGTCAAATTTCCCCGGCGGGGCGATCAACTTCATGCAAGAGATAGCGAAGCATATGGTTGCTGCCTTCTCCGCTCTAGAGCTTCATCTCAAAACAGTCGGGCATGTTTTTGGAGCAATCGTGTTCCTTCTCCTTGGAATGAATCGAATTCGAGCAGCTGTGCGGAGGCTTAAGCTCATCCTATGGAGAACAAAGGTAATTCTCAGCTCTGATTACGTATCTTAGTAATGTACAGTGTGTAGTAATTCAGATTTGTTTTTGTTTTAGGTGAGAGAAGGATGCCTACCAAATTGTCCATGTCAGCCCACTGACTGGAGATCCCAAACTGTCTCCTTCACTCATCTTGAAGAAGTGGAAATCACTGGCTTTGAAGGGGTGGGTCATGAGTTTGATTTCTTAAAATTGATGCTCAGATGTTCGCCGGCACTTAAAAAAATGACTTTGAAGCTGTCACGTGATGTGTGGTCGAGGAAAGATGGATGCACAATAATAAACAACATCTTCAAAGAGTATCCTTCCGTGCAATGCTATATTTATCTTTCCTATGGTAAGTGTATGTTCAGCGTGCTCTGTTAATCCTTGTAGGTTTTGTTCAAGCCTAAAGCCAAGTTAAGTTGTGCTTATGCTTTTCAAATTGTGAACTTAGACAAGCCAATTACAAAGTCTGGCTGCACGTGTGTATCCCAGGTATTAGCTCAATGTGATATCTTACTGCTTAATCTATGTGCATACATCCTCACATCTATATTAGTACGGAATTTGCAGTAATTTGTTTGATCCCTTTAGCACCGGCTCCCTTACCATGGTTGCTCTTTTTGTTTTTATGCAATCTTCTGTTGCTCATGACCTTCTGTTTCGCTGTGGATATGCATTCAGTAGCCAAAATGGGTTTCTAAATTGGTTAAAGTGAACTAGTTGTCTCATCTGAATTTTACGGGCCTTCGGGTTTGGTATAAACTATAATTTCCAGTTAAATTCTGTTTTAAGAATTATTAGTTTGCTATTTCCCATTTACCGGTTGGCAACATTCTTTGCTGACGTAATACACTAGATTGAATTGTTGACCAGAGCTTGTTTCTATTTGCCTCTTCCTCAGGGTTCAAGCATGGCTACCAAAATTATCATTGACATGATTCTCATCCTTTCATCTGCAAATTCTTTGGTTCGCATTGGCAAAATCATCCTTTCCCATATTGGGAAACTCGATACATTTTGCGTAGTTTCAGGAGTAATTTTGCTTGGTTGCTTTAACCGATTAACTGTAAGTGAATTGTTGAGTGGTTGCCATGCCAAAATCATGGATGTGATATATTGTGTTCGGCCAACCTTTCTCTCTGGTCATGTGCTCCTACTGATTCTGCTAAGCACATGGTTCTAAATGTCGATACCACGTGTTTCTTCAACAAAACTGGATAAATCTGCAGAGAATGTTCAGTTTACTTCCATCACTTCGACAGTTGAATATAACTAAGAGTACAAACAAGGCAAACAAGGCAAATTACTGAAATCCCGTTGGCCGGACGTGGAAATCCCCAAGCTTAAAGGTGCAGCGCAAACAAGGCAAATTACTGAAACCAAATGGTGTTATAAGGAGTTGGTCATCGTGGGAAATGATGATCTTGTCAATGTACCACATGAATCCTCAATCTGAGGGAAGAAAATTATGTCCACAAATAATATGTAGAGGGTGAGGGCGAACCCTCCGGTGCGATCTGTGTGATTGTGAGCAACAGTGAGCTGGCATCGGTTGAGTTGAGGGATATTTCGGCCAGAATTTGGGATATTTTGGCCAGAATTTGCATAACCGTCGATTTTCAGCAAGGGACAAAATTTTAAATAGCGGGTCATGGAACATAGCAGCAGTCACAAAATGTGCTAAACTGTACACAATGTCGTGTAGCGGATGCCCTCAAAACGCTATAGAGCTATAGCCCACTATTTCAAACTTTAGTGATGACCGAGAAAAAAATAATGGCATTCCAATAGTTAGGCCGAATTTGAGAACATACATGTTAGAGATGACAATTCTAAAGAATATAAATCAAGTTATAATCAAATAATTGTGTGATACCGAGGCGGTGGACGGAGGCGATCCCAAAGGCCACGCCACCAACGGGGGAGGAAGCCGTGCTGCGCAGCGGAGGCAGCCCAAGAGGAGCAGCAGGTCGTCTGACAGGGTGCTGAATTGGTGCATTCTTCCTCCCTCTGCTGGTGGGAGGCACGCAGGCGGCGAAGTCATGCATCAAGTCAGCCAAATGCTTTTTCATACGCATGGATTGCATACCTTCAGATGGGGAGACCAAAAATAGTCTCAGCGAGGCACGAAAAAGTGACGGTGAATCGCGGGGCAAATCTCCTTTGGCAGACAGACTAAACATCAAGGTAGGAGGGGTAATCCACATCCATCCATCTGCCAATGGAGCAGTTGCCCTGCAATGCACCTTCACACTCACACACATACATCATACATCTAATCTCCCTATGTAATCACCGCCACCGACATGGGGTCCTTCCTGTTCTAGCAGCTATTGTTGATGCTGTCGTCGATGTTGGTTTGTCGACGCAGCGTGTATTTATGCGCTATCGAAAACAGCATATCCGTCAAGCACATGCTCTTTTCATCGCATTTGCAACCGATGCCGTGGATCAAAGCCAAATGGAGGAGGAAAGAAAAGGTTTGCTGAAACGAAATGCCAAAGAAAAAGAGAAGAATATTACTGCTTTATTCTGATATCGGATTAGATTGGATGCCCTTTCTGTTTCGGGCTTGGATTTTCATGATTCGTTCTTTGTGACAAAGCTCTCTCGATGCACACGAGAGAAAGCTTGTAGAGGGGAATCAAGCATGGATCAGGCGGAGAATGCTCTGCCGTCCACACGCTAGGCAGAAGATCAATCGATCTCGCGCAACCTTTCTCTCGCTCCACTAGCAGGATGCCATGGACCATGTCCATGGAATGTGATGTGATCATGAGTTCGTGACCATTTCCATCTTTTTCTACGTACATTGATAAGCGCTCTGCTCACTCGTACAAATAGCGAAAGAAAACATCACCAATGTTTCCTTTCCCTTGAGGAGATCGAGGGTCCAGTCCAGACCTTAACTTGCCACTGCGTGGTTGTATCGCCTGGAAGCGACGTTCAAGTCCATAAAATCCCCTTTGTCGAAAAATCGATTGACTTCAATTCAGTCAAATAATGGAGTTTGTATCTCCTCCCCTGTCTTGTTTACTCATTTCATTCTATACCAAATGACATCCAAACAGCACGAGACGTTGATAAACCAATTTAGGCTTAAATCGAGAATGATAAACAAATAACATTGGAAAGTGATTTGGCTTTTACATGACACAACCAGGTCGATACAACCCATGCGTTTTCCGTATCCAAGCTACTCCCTCCGTTCCGATTTACTCGTCGTGGTTTTAGTTCAAATTTTACTCGGCTCGGGGACGGGACTTGCCTGCTCCCGCCACCGTGCTCCCATCCGCACTCCACGTCCTTCATTTGGCATCGCACGGTTGCAGTAATTTCTTTTCCTTTCCCCATTTTTCACTTTAAAAAACGATCAAGAATACCAGTCTAATCCTCATCCACCGGCAATGCACGTGAATGGCCTGGAGTCTGTTCACATCGGCCATGCTCGTGTCGCCGGCATCGGTCACACCCCCGGCCAAAGCTACAAGGTGCAACAGACCTGAACATATAGTCCCGGCCGTCGGCACGCACGAGTAAATCGGAACGGAGGGAGTAGAACGGTACATCTACATGCAGCGCGGCACAACACCGCTAGCTAAAAGAGATGCTTCCCATTCGGTAGCATATGCCAAGCATATCCAGATTTCATCTCGCTCTCATTTCCTCTCGCCTGCACACACATGCATAACACAAGGCATATCAGATAGTGTTTCGGCGCGATATATGAGGGTGAGAATCACAGTGCGGTTCTCCTCTGCCATGGACGCGCAACAGTTAGCCGGTCGGCGAAACTACCGGTCCGTCCATATGCCAAAGGATGATTTGCCCTACCATTCGTAATCCTTCACACTCAGTGATTTATAGGCATGATGTGAATACTGTGCTATAAATTATGCTTTTCTTTTCCTACCTGAATAGGAATTCCAATTTGGAAATGGTAATTAAGTCTGAGGAACTCAGTCCAGATTTCTAATGTTTTTTTTTCATTTCTGCGCCTTTGAAAATAAATTGCAGGATATTTCTGAAGCTTCCGTATTCTGTTTTTAAGTAGACCTCGGGCATATCTTCCATTTAAGTTTGATATTTTATCAATTTAGAAAACTAGCACGGTGGTGCCCTGGGACGACACAATGCTGTTTGTGAGATGACAGTAAAACAAGGGAAAATGTTGGAGGCGAGTATAAACCAAATATTAAGTGAATAGAACAAGATCAGGAAATATGATAATACTATAGAATCCAATGAAAACTGGTGCTGATAGCAAACCATGCATGAGCACAATTTGGATGACCCAACAGCTAGGGTAGGCAAGGTACCAGTTCAGGATACTACCTCAGTTCGTTGGGGATTAAACTGAAGCCTACCAAATAATAAACCAGGTGGAAGATGGGAAGAACTTCAGTGTGAATATGCTCAACCAGGCTTTATAATTGACGGCACGACTTTAGGTTTCAGAAAACTTACAGAGACTAACGATTACATCTTCTTTTCAACTAGAAGCATACTAACCATACATGCAGAACATGTACTCACCAGCGCCAAGGCAAAACACAGAATTCCACGGTATAGTAGACCTTGGAGATGTTGTATATTTGTTTGCACCCAGCATTACCTGCAGATGCCTCATGTCACAGATTCACGGTCATTCTTTTAAGCACTGGCGCACATTTGAATATCAGTTTCAAGAATTCAATCTCATGTTCGCCTCCTTCGAATCCGTTGATCTCCACTTCTTCAAGAGCAGTCAAGGAGATAGTTTGGGATCGCCAGTTTGTGGGTTTACATCGACAACGTGTTGGGCATGTTTCTTTCACCTAAAATCACAAATTATATGTGAATTGTTGACTAAAATGTATTCTTGAGATATATATATATATATATATATATATATATATATATATATATATATATATATATTCAGGGCATAAAATTACCGTTGATTTCTGTAAGATGATCTTAAGCCTCTGCATAGCACTACAAATTCGATTGGTCCCTAGGAGATGACCCATGAGTGCTTCAAAAGAATGTCCCTTTGTTATGAGATCTAGCTCTAAACTAGAAAAGTCAGCAATCATATACTTCTCTATGTCCCGCGTAAATCCGTCCTCTTCACCGTAAAAGTAATTCGAGATCTACAAAAGCAAAATTGGCAGGATATATATCGCCATTTTATAAGTCAGAGCATGCAACAAATTGACCATGAGAGGGTAGGTACACACCGCGCATGCATGAATATGCATTGAAGGGAGTTGTCCTTGTCTCTCTGCCGCCTGCAGCTGGATCTGCTTGAGTCGCCAAAGACCATAGGCATTAGGCAAGAGACCCCTGGGTATAGGACCACGAGACCTTCCCCACCATTGGTGCCAAGACAGTGATGACCGTCTTCTTCCATGGGATTAGGCACATGGTAAATTGCTTGAGCGAGGGGGTAACGATGTCTAAATGTTGTGTCCGTGATTCCTTGGTCTCCACAACAAGCTCCTGCAGCGACGCCGAGTGGACCCTCAGGTGTTCGCTGTCGGAGTGAAAACCAGACATCTTGAGCCGGAACACGCGCAGGCGGGGGCAGCTGGAGAGCAAAGCGTCAAGGTCGACGACGATGCAGCCCGTGAGCGACAGCGTCTCGAGCACGGAGAACTCTACTCCGGCCGGCACGCGGAGGATGAAGCCCGAGTCCAGAACGATGGAGGTGGCACGATGAAAGTACGGTAGGTCGGCGTCAATTACACCCTGTATAAAGCCCTGCGGGACGACGACGAGGACGGTTCGTGCTGCGGCGTGCAGCAGCGATCAGATCCCCGCCGGTTGGAGCCAGGCAGGACGACCAAGACCAACCAGGACCGGGACGTGGATTTCGAGAAGGGAAACCGCCGGAGACACGAGGCCGACCGCTGCTTCGAGAAAGGGGAGCGCGACGCCGCGGAGGACGATCCGGCGGAGGTGGGTCCAGAGGCCACGCCACCGACGGGAGAGGACGCTAGTGCGAGCCGCTGCGGCGGCGCAGCCGAGGCGCGCCAGGAGGAGGAGCAGCAGGTCGTCGGAGAGGGCGCTGATGCGGTCGACTCGGCCGCGGCGGCTACCCAGTCCTGGCCTCTCGATCCAGTCCATCGTACCTTGCGAAAGCAACCGAAATCGGCCGGTCTAGCTCTCTAGGCGTAGATGCATGCGCTAGGGTTGCTGAACGTCATGAGTCGCGACATTATTTGGTTATTGCTCATTTACATTTGTTTCTGGGTTTTAGGTGAAAGAAAGATGCCCCACCGATTGTCCTTGTAATCTCTCAAATTGGAGCACACAGACTAAGAGCATCCCTAACCGATCCCGTAAACCGGGCCGTCCGCTATAATAGCCACCGGTTTAGGGTCCATTCCGTATCCCGGGCCTCAACAAATCCTCCAAATTCGGCCGTCCCAAAGAAAAAGTTGTGGGATCACGCATCTGCGAGCCCAATTCATCTATATGTGGGATTTGACCCTCCTTTTGCAATATCATCTATCCTTGGCTAGAGGGAAATTTCAGGCCCAACAGCTTCCCTCGCAACATGCGCCATGGCCTCTTGAGCTCGATTCCGGCAAAATCTCGCCGCTGCCGCACACCGGCGCCATCGCCCGTCGCTCGCCGCAGACGAGCTCACCGCTGGCCATCAGCGCAACTGCAACGCGCTAGCTAGCTAGCTAGCGCCAGTGAGGCGCCAGCACGAGCTCAGCTGCGCCCGACATGATATACGCGCCAATAGCGGTGGCAGGAGGAGCCTCCGGTGATGGCGTCACAGCAAGAGCTCGGCCGGTGCAAGCACGGCCTGTGAATTGAAAGACCCAATTGTAATTTAGATTACGTATTTAGGGGAGGGGGTTTATGTAATTTTGCCGGGAGCACATTCTTTTACAGGATCTGTTCTACCAAAACAAAAGTCGTACCGTAAAAACGTGAAAAAAATGTTTTGAGCTATCTTGGAAACTGAATTTGTGGGACAAGGTATACGGGGTCTGCTAGAGATGCTCTAACTCCGATTGCTCTTCAAGAAATGGAAATCGATGGCTTCAAAGCAGATTACCACGGCCTCGTGAGTTGGATTTTCTCAAGTTTGTATTCAAGTCCGCACCAGTGAATATAAGACTGACTGTGAAGCTGCCACATGAGGTTTCATCAAATAGCTATAGATACACGAAATTAGACAAACGTCCTCAGGGCGTATTCTTCCGTGGAATGTTGTGTTTATCTTTGCTCAGGTGAGCATATGGTATACATGCATGATTAGCATGCTTCTAGATGCAAAAAAGATATACTTCATATTTCTTGTAAATTTGGTCGAAATCCAGAACCAAGCCAGTCGATCAGCTTTTTCATGTCGTGAATTACCTCTAGGTTGTATGGACAGTCATTCTTATTTCAGTTAGTTTTTTCTTTTGTTTTATCTCTAGTGTGGATGAACATTGAAACCGAGAACAAAAATGGATTTCAAAGATGATGAACAGTGAAATCAAGAACAAAAATTTTAACTAGCAGGCTATGGCAAAATAGCGAAAGCCTCAAAAGGTGCTAAAATTGGCGCTTTAGCGCCGCTAAATTTTATACACGATGCCGTTTAGCATGATGCTCCTTGAAACGTAGGAACCCGCTATTTAAATCTTGATGAACACCAAGAAAAAATAATGTCATTCGAATAATTAGACCGAATTTGAGAAGATGAGGGCAAAGAATATCAAGTTATAGTCAACAATTGGCCTTCACTGTTCTTTTCCAACCGGGCTCACAACCCCTTTCCATTAATTTTGCAATCAACGGAAATACATCAGTCTGTACCCAAGTTCTAAGCAGCCAAACAACTACAAACTAACAGACAAGATAAAATCTTGAGCATAATGAGACTGAAAAGGGGGGAGCGAGTTGGCGCATCATCAGGAAACCCACCGCACGATGATCCTGGAACAGACCATCCGCCATGGGGCGAAAACCTGATGACACTCACAAGCCACTGCCCAAACAAAATTAAGAAGTTCCAGGATGAAACTGCTAGCAAACTTCAGCGACTAAGCAAACCACTGCCATGAAACAAAACTCCAGCGGGCATCAAACCCCAGTGGAAAGCGAAGAGCAAAGACCCAAGCGCTGATCGCATCTAACCAATCTGGATACCATCTCTATCTCCCAAGAGAGGTCTGCCTCGAGGGAAGGATCTGTCCGCCAGCGCAGCAGCCGCATGAGCCAATCTCTTCACTCCAGCCTGGAGCTTTGCCCTTTCCTCTTCCTTCAGCAAACCTGCCAAATACAACATAAAAGAGCATGCCGTGAAAACAGCCTCCAGAGAAGAGCGAACGACATGTTTATCAAAAGTGACTTTATTGCGGAGAATCCAAATCCCCCAACATATTGCAGCAATAATCATCATATAGAGATGCTTCCCACCCGGAAAAAAATTATAAAGCCAAGCAAAACTTTGCCAAAGAGAGCGAGGACAGCAAGATGCCCCGGCCGTCATGCCCAGCGCCCCCCATACGGAACGAGCAAGCGAGCAGGAAAAGAACAAGTGATTCGCCGTTTCAACATTAGTACAGAAGGAGCAAATGGGATTTCCAGGCCAATTCCTAGCACGCATGTTATCACGGGTAAGGATTGCATTTTGAAACAGCTGCGAAAGGAAAATCTTAATCTTCAGTGAAATGGGCGCTTTCCACACCATTTTATAGTTAGGACCTGCTAGGTTTCTTTCCAGCCATTCATATAAGGATTTAGTAGTAAATTTCCCTTTACCACCAAGGGCCCATGAAATCTTATCTGGGGACTCATTCAACGACAGTTTTTTAGCTTCCATGACCATCCAAGCCCATTGTTCGCCCAACACCCCAACCAATCTGCATTTGAAGCCAAGCTCATAATTGCTTGCAGCCCCGGATGCAACAGTGCATTCCTGTTCCTGGCAAATACTGAACAAGTCAGGGAAACGATCTTTCAACGCAGTGTTCTCAACCCAAGGGTCATACCAGACCCTAGTAAGGTTTCCACTCTCAATATCAACTTTTCTACCAGCCATATATGAATCCTTGACTTTCATAATGGCTTTCCAGCAGGGGGAATCCGAGAAACGACTCCGAATGTTAGCTACTGTTTTATTCCTGAAGTATCTAGCTCGAACTATACGCTGCCATAACCCATCACTCGTTTCTAATTTCCACCACCACTTAACGAGTAAGGCAATATTTTTTATGAAGATCTTTAATCCCCAACCCCCCAATCCTCTTAGATCTGCAAACTCTCGTCCACTTAACCTTGTGGTAGCCATGTTTCTTATTTTTTTTCTCCTCCAAAAGAAACGTCTGCGATGTTTATCCAGTTTCTCAATAAAAGTTTTATTGAAGAGGAACATCGACATAAGGAAAGAAGGGATCCCATCCAAACTGGATCCTAACAGAGTCAGCCTGGCTCCAGAAGATGCCGCATAAGCTACCCAGGCATCGAGCTTTTTGATCATTTTACCCTCAAGGAAATCCAGATCCACATTCCTGATAGTAGAGTAGGTAACAGGGATCCCCAGATATTTCATAGGGAGAGTCCCCACTTAGCAGCCAAACATGTTCGCATAAACTAAATCAGTATCATTATCCCCCCCGATGCTAAATATTTCACTCTTCTCAAAGTTGATCTTAAGACCTGACATAAGTTCGAAGAGATATAACAAGAGTTTGATGTTAACAGCTTTGTAAACATCATGCTCAAAACAAAGCACCATCTCATCTGCATATTGCAGGATGCCAACCCCATCCTCAATAAGATCGACAGCTAACCCTTTAATAAGACCGTTGTTTTGAGCTGTAAGCACCATTTTAGTCAGGCAATCAGCTGCAAGATTAAACAGGAAAGGGGAGTGAGGATCCCCCTGTCTCACTCCCTTAGCACTTTGAATATAAGTCCCCACCTCATCATTGATCTTGACACTAACTGTGCCTTTTTTAGAATTTGAGACACCCACCCACACCACTTAGGATTAAACCCATGCTTCTTATGACAATCAAGCAAAAAATTCCAGTTGACTTTGTCATAGGCCTTCTCGAAATCGAGCTTAAGAACCACACCTACTTGTTTTTTGATATGAGTGTAATGCAAAATCTCATGCAATGATAGGATCCCATCAACTATATGTCTCCCTTTAATGAAATCATTCTGTTGAATACTAAACAGCTTATAAGCATATTTGCTAGCCCTAATATCCATGGCTTTGGTGAGTAGTTTATATGGGCAGCGCAGCAGACAGATGGGCCTATACTGCTGGATTCTTTTAGCATCGTTCGACTTAGGCAGCAAAGTTATGATGCCATAGTTAAGTCGTTGCACATCTAACTTGTCTTCATGAAACCACTCAAACATGCATAAGAGATCCTGAGCTACAACATCCCAGCAGTGCTGATAAAACTCAACAGGGATATCATCAGGACCGGGGGCACGATTAGATTTCATCTCAAATAAAGTTTTTTTGATCTCTTCCAAAGAAAAAGGTCGAGTCAAGTCCTCATTCTCTTCCGGGGTAATCATCTCTTCCTGGGACCATAATGTTTCATCGATCTGGCAAATATTGCCAGGAGCTGGTCCAAATAGGGCTTTGTAATATTCAGTAGCATGGGCAAGTAAGTTGTTGGTCCCTTCAACAATAGTAGACCCACATTCCAGGGAAACCATTGAGTTTTTCCTACGACGACCATTAGGTACTTTATGGAAAAAGTTAGTGTTATTGTCTCCTTTCAAAAGCCACCTCTCATTAGAGAATTGGTGCCAATGGAGCTCTTCCTCAACATACATATTATTAAGCTCCACTAAAATTTCCAACTTCCTAGTGTATGCATCCCCACATAAACCATCACCCTCCTCAAGCTTTTCCAGCTTTTGAAGTTCGAGCTTGATAATTCTTTTTCGGATCTTATTGTGCCCAAACAAATTGGACCCCCATCCTTTGAAAAATTTCTTAATCCTCTTCAGTTTAATATTTAAGGAGTCAATAGGATTTATAGTGTAGACCGGCCTAGACCAAACCTCAGAGACCAGAGGAAGGAAATCTGGGTTACTGAGCCAAGCATTATCAAACCTAAAGCATCTGTTGCCTGGTGCTCTAGAGGGAGCTCTCCCACCATCAAGCAACAAAGGATTGTGGTCAGAAATCTCCTTGACCAGCTTATGAACAGAAGCGAGAGGATATAAATCCTCCCAATCAGGGGACATAAGAACCCTATCCAACTTTTCCAACGTGGGGTTATCTTGTTTATTGGACCAAGTATAATAGCCACCAGCCATATAAATCTCCCTCAACCCAAGCAAGTGTATGACAGAATTAAACACCTCTGAGAAGTGGGACAAAGACGTTTTTTGTTTTTCTCTCCACTGTGTCGAATGATATTAAAATCTCCCCCGACCAGATATGGCATGCTAGTACTATGACACATAGATGACAGTTCAGCAATGAACTCAGGTTTCTGCTCATCATGCGTAGCGCCATACACAATCATCAAGGACCAGCTACAGTTTTTGTTCTTATCGAACAAGTTCAACTGCAGGATGTATTTGCCACACTTAGTCATAAGGATATCAAAGTTCTCTTTATTGAGACCACAAAGAATACCACCAGATTTCCCCCTAGAGGGAGCCCATTCCCAATGAAACTTATGATTCGGATCGATCTTCCTGAAAAAGGCAGAATTGTAGGATTCTTTCATAGTCTCCTGAAACCCAATAAAATCAAGTTCATTGACATTAATCATGTCAATAAGGCAGGTGGACATGCCTTTTTTACCCACCCCTACAATTTCAAAAAACTCCTTTCATTTATATCGATCGGGTTTATCCCTCACTCTGGCATTCACTGTTCTGGCGGATCATGTCCGCAGTTATGCGATGGCAAGGTGATGGACAAAGGCGGTCCAAAGGCCATGCCACCAACGGGAGCAGCAGGCTTAATTGACCCCTTTGCTGCTGCTGGGAGGAACGCAAGCAAAGACCTCAAGGTGCAAACCGACTCGTTGTAGCAGCGAGAAATAATCAAGTCGACCAAATGATTTTTCATACGCGTGCATTGCATACCTTTAGATGGAGACAGAGAGATCAACAATGGAGGTAGCGAGGCCCGAACACGTGGTGGTGAATCGCGGGGCAAATCTCCTTTGGCAGATAGACAAAAGAGCAAAGTAAGAGGCGTAAGCCACATCCATCGCTCTGCCAATGGAGCAGTTGCCCTGCAATGCACCTTCACTTCACACTCACATACATACATCATACACCTATTTCACTCGCCAGAGACATGGGTTCCTTCATGTTCTAGCTATTGTTGATATTGTCGTCGGCGTTGGTTGGTGAGAGGAGGAGAACCAACGACCATCGTATTTATGCACCATCAAAAATGGCATATCCACCGAGAACATGCCACTTTCGTTGCATTTGCAGACGATGCCGTGGATCTATCCGAAAAGGAGGCAGAAAGAAAGGTTTGCTAAATAAAATGCCAAAGAAAAAGAAAAGAATATTACTGCTTTATTCCGAGATCAGATTAGATCGGATGCCCATTCTATTTGGGACATGGATTCTGGCGATGCCTTCTTTGTAAGAAAGTTCTGTCAATGCACGCGAGAGAGGAAGCTTGCAGAGGGGAATCAATCAAGGATCAGGAGGAGAATGTGCTGGGGCGCGCCACAAGCTAGGCAGAGGATCAATATCGCACAACCTTTCTCTCGCTCCAAGCAGGATGCCATGGACCATGGTCCACGGAATGCGGTGTGATTGTGAGCATTTCCATCTTTTTCTACATACAATGACGTTTTTTGTATCATACGTACAGTGACCTTAACTTGCCACGGCATGTGCATGATGGCGTGACTGTGATACGCTTTTTTTTCTTTTCTATTTGTACCGAGCGTTGTTCTTGGGTTGATGTTAGCTTGAGAATTCGTTGAGATAATGCATGTTTGTAAAAAAGAACTCGTGCCATGTTAGCCAAACCGACATGTCAATAAATTTCAGATGACACAACTAATTTCAGGTAATTTATAGAGTCTCCTTTTGTTGCTGAATACAAATGCTAAACAGAAGGGCACAATCATCAAAAAAGATTGCGCAAATGAAAAGGAAAACTAAGGTTACCTTCTGTTTCTCATTTATATTTTTTGTGTGTGAATGTTTAGCATATATATAGACACACACACATGCTCAGCCAGGCTATATAATTGACGCCTTGACTTTAGGTTTCAAAAAACTTGCAGGGACTAATAATTACATCTTTGTTTCATCTAGAAGCATACTAATCATGCATGCATAATGTATACTCACCAGGTCTAAGATAAAGCACAGAATTCCACCGACGGATAGGCCCCGGAGATGTTGTATATTTATGTGCATCCAGCATTACTTGGAGAAGCCTCATGTGACAGCTTCACAATCATTCTTTTAAGCATTGGGGCACATTTGGATATGAGTTTCAAGAAATCAATCTGATGTTCGCCTCCTTCGAATCCGCTGATCTCCACTTCTTCAAGAGCAGTCAAGGAGATAGTTTGGGATCTCCACTTTGTGGGCTTACATGGATAATCTGGTGGGCACCTTTTGTTCCACCTAAAGCCACAAATTCTATGTGAATTGCTTACTGTAATGTATTATTGAGATAAATAATCAGAAACCAAGAATTACCATTGATTTCTGTACAACGAATTCGATCCATCCCAAGGAGATGGAACACAAATGCTCCAAAAATATGCCCACATGTTCTGAGATGTAGCTCCAACTCCAGAACAGAGAAGGCAATAACCATATGCTTCTCTATCTCCTGCATAAAATTGCCCGCTTCACCATAGAAAATACGGGGCCTCTGCAAAAGCAACTTGGTAGGGGACGCAGAGTTTCTGCACCCGAGTTCAAATGAGCTCGGATGAACAGTAAAATCAAAACTAAATAAAGAAAAAATTCAAAAACATCCAATTTTTTTGGAAGAAACATTGACAAAAGTTTTAAGTGCTTGCAAAAATTCGTCATGAAATCTCATTTCTAGAAGGCGTGGCAAAAAAAGCAAAATCGATACTCTGAAATGCTACTTTCAAAAGCATTTTGGAGCACTGAATTTGTTTTTTTTTTGCCACGCCTTACAGGAAAGTGATTTCATGATGAATTTTTGCAAGCACTTATAACTTTTGCCAACGTTTCTCCCAAAAAAATTTTTGGAATTTTTGAATTTTTTTCAATTTCACTGTTCACCAAGCTCAAATGAGCTCGGAAGCAGAATGGCACTTTCGCTTGGTAGGATATACTCCCTCCGTCCGAAAATACTTGTCAGAGGAATGAATGTATCTAGACGTATTTTAGTTGTAGATACATCCATTTTTATGCAATTCTCCGACAAGTATTTTCGGACGGAGGGAGTATTATATCATTCACAAGATACAGTTTATAGCTTGCAGTAAATTGAGCGGAAGAGGAGATGCACGGTAGAGGCACGAATGTGCAGCGATGGGAGTTGCCCTTGTGTCTCCGCCGTTTGCAGCCTCAGGTGCTCGAGCTGCGAAAGGCCAAAGGCCAAAGGCAATAGACCCCTCGATATAGCAGCAGTTCCACAACCACAAGACCTTCTGCAACACTGGAGCCAAAACAGAGATGCTGACCTTGGACTCCCCCTTTAAGCACGCGGTCAATTTCTTCAGCGAGGGGGCAACGATCTCGAGTCTCGACAGGGTGTGTCCATGATTCCTCAGTGTCCACGATAAGCTCTTGCAGCGAATCCGAGTGTACCGTCAGGTGTTTGCTGCGACTGAGATACCAATAAGTGCTCAGCTTGAGCCTGAGCAAGCGCAGGCGCGGGCACCAGGAGTCCAGGACAGCAAGCCATGGAGGTCGGCGATGCGGCCCGAGAGGGTCAATCTCTCGAGCGCGGGGAGCTCGACTCCGTCCGGCTCGCCGAGGAAGAAGAGCGAGTCTAGGTCGATGGAGATGGCGCGGTGGAAGCTCGGCAGGTCGGCGTAGATGCCCCACGGGAGGGCGAGGATGAACTTCTCCGGTGCGAGACCCGCGGCGGCACGCAGCAACGATGTGAGGCGACGTGGATTTCGAGGAGAGAAACCTTGGGAGAGTCGACGCGGCCGAGCGCTGCTTCCACCGAGCGGAATGGGACATCATGAAAGACGAACGCGGGCTGGCGGGTCCAGAGGCCGCGCCACCGGAGGGCGAGGATGCCGGTGCCCGCGGCCGCGGAGGCACAGCGGAGGCCGGCGAGGACGAGGAGTAGACGAGCAGTAGTTCGTCGGGGAGGGCACTGATGCGGTCCTTTCTCTCCTGCTGCTCGGAGGAACGCGGATGACGCTGTGATCCCAACTCCATCGGAGCCTTAATGCAGAAATCGTCGCCTGTCTCTGCTGCTCTCCGAGGCGCTGGGACGCTAGGGTTTAAGGCCTTAACGCTGGTTGTTGAACGTCATGAGTCGCTGAGTTTGGCCGTACTTCAGATTCACACTTTGTTTATTTGTTTTTTTAGTTGGAGCCAAGTATAGTTTATTAATGCAATCTTCTCTAATAACCAATAAATATAAATATGCTACGTTCATTAGCAGAGAGTCGCACCCATCCTACATGAAACTCATAATGAGATTTTGAGGTAATTACACCACTAGTGCTTGAACTTGCCACAAGTGTGCACTTTAGTGCCTGAACTTGTAAAATACATCGAACTGGTTCTACAACTTGGCATGAACATGCAAATACGGTTCAAATCTCATCTTTATGCATCTACGATGTTGATGAGGTATGTCAGCGTGGCATGTGGCCCGCTGTCAGCGATCGGTAGATGGGCATGTGGTCTGGTCTTGCAAATAAAACCCTGAAATTATTTTCTTATTAAAAAGCCCCTTGAAATTAAAAAAAAAAACTTGGAGATAAACAACAGTACAACACAAACTATAAAAAGAACTAGACGGTGAGGGTTCAAACCTGCGACCAATATTTTGCATGTAGGTGTGGCTAGCCAGTAGACCCAATCACTTTACCGTCACGTTATGTTCACATTCTTTATATATCGACGGCTGACCAATATAAACCAAGAAATTATTCTAGCAAAAATAGTGTGAGGTCAATTATTCAAACCTGCACCGCAAGGCCAGGCCACACATACCACTCAAACACACGAGATGTAATACCACAAAGGATAAATTTACCTTTATAACATAATGCACTTGTGTTGGTAAAATGGACCTCGTTTCAGCCCATTTTCAATGTGTTCGTTTATTCATTTTAAAATTTGTAAAAAACTACGTAAATGATAATCGTGTTTTATAAATAATAATCTATAATTAACATAAAATATATTTACAAAGTTAATTTAATTTCATAAAATATCTAGGCAATAATTTTACAGAATAAACATTGTTAAATTACAAATTCTGAAAATAATTGTATATTTTCAAAACATGCTCGATTTTAAATAAAAATTAAAGTAATGTTTTAAACTTTTGTATATTTAACTAAATTCTCATATAAGTTAAAAAAATTCCACGTTTTTTATAAAATATTCATGTAGTACATGAAAGTTTCATGCTTTAAGAATTATTTTGGGTTGTTTTAAAAAATTATATAATACATAAAAGTTTGTGTGTTTTGAAATAAATTCTTAGATTGCAGATCCTCACATGAATAATATTTAAATCAAATAACATTTTTATTATTCTATAAATATTTAGTTTTTTATGAATATGTTATAAAATAACACATGAATTATTTTTAAAAATCACATGTAAATTTTTAAATCCTCTTAAATTATATTTGTTTTACAGTCATATATACTAATTATACTATAGAAACATGAGATCTTTTTGGTTGGAGTGGTATCCGAGGATGCTATGTAACCTCGGATGTTTGAATCACAGACGCGACACTATTTTTTGCTGGAATAAATTCTGTTAATTTATGTTGTTCCGCCTAGTGTATATAAATCATATGAATCCATTCACCACAGTAAGTTTGAAGCGGTGGACTGGCTGGCCACGCCTGCATGCTAAAAGCAGGCCACGGGTTTAAAATTTAAATCCCCGGCAGAACAGTTTTATTTTCATTTTACAAATGTGTAATGTTTCTACTTGAGGACCTATTTGTAATAAAAATGTTAGGGGGCTTTCCAAGAAAAATGACATGTTGGAAAGCTTCATCAGCACCGTGGGCGTATACATGTGAGATTTGAACCGTATTTGCACCTCCTTGTCAAGTTATAGAACCAGTTTAATGTATTTTTCAAGTTTAGGCACTAAAGTGAATATCCATGGCAAGTTTAAGCACCACCCGTGTATTTACCTCTGAGATTTTTAGTAGGGTCTTGATTTCATGCACCGGATGGCCGTACGCCGAAAGATCCCTCACTTGATTATTGATTTTCATTCCAGGACTAGCTTCCTTGCGTCGACTTCGACAACCAGATGCACCACCCGCTGTATCGCCCGCCAACACGGCATTAGCTCCACAAGTTCGGGGTCCGCTATAAGAGGGGAAAAAGGCAAGCTCCTGCAACAAAAGCTCCATGAGGCCTTGTACAATGCTAGATGCTTAGGGAGGTGCTTAAAAAAATAAACAAGATTTTTTAAAGCACCGGGGACTATTTCTACAAAAGAGACGCCTAATTAAGCGTCTACCATGTACAAATAAGTATCAGTGCTTAAAGAAATTCTGGTTTATTTCTCTAAGCACCTTCCCTAAGCACCTTGCATTGTACAAGGCCTGATGGTCTTGAAGACCCCACTTTGTTTATTTGGTTATAGTCCGTTCTTCATCGCACATATGCACCAATTTCCCCAACAAGGGAAAAGAATAGTTCCGTGGATACAAATTGGGTTTTGCATCGTGTGTATAAAAGTAACAGATGTTGTGCTTAAGTTTTGTTTTGTACTGGTGAGTAGATTGAAAGTTTCTCCCACAAAAAGAAAAGAGAGACTAAGATACACAATAGGAAAGGCTCCAGCTTCTCTCCTCTTCCAACCCTAGAGAGCATATTTTTTGGATGCACCGTGCGGCCGCTCATCCTCCCCTCGCCCCACTCTTACACTTAGCTTTGTTGGTGTGGGAGTGCGGGGAGGCTCGTTCTAATTTTTCTTCTTCTTGTTTAAAGGCTTTTATTTTATTTTTTGATCAAAGAAGGGCTTGCCCCTTCTGATTTTCATTACTGAAAACCACAGAGTTCTATATAAGAGTTCAAAAGGAAACGAAAAGATCCAACCGGATTCAACAGGATCAAATAGCAACCCCAACGACCAACAAGGGTCAGCCACACCACATATCCCCGAGTTCACAACTGCCAAACCGGGGTCAAGCTACCTTGAGAGCCATTACATCAACGCAGAAGCAAAAATAGCAAAACAAAAGGAGCCAAGGATCTATTCTACAGGAGCACCAAACATCAGGTTCACCACCGCAGGAGAGACTTTCTTCATTCCAATCTAGCAACATTGATCCTCCACCCCTGCTTGGCTGTGAACACTTCATTTGCTGCCTGCTCTAGCACCCTTGCTCCCAGCTACAACGTTTTTCTTGACGACTCCTTTATCTGCATAATAGACCAGTCAATTAACCACCTGCACATTAGCTTGACAACATATAAAGGATCATTTATCCTTTTATTCTCAAAGATAATTGCATTTTTGCTTTTCCAAATTGACCAAAGGAGGGCTGAAATCCCCACTAGCACCAGTTTCTTATCATCTTTGTTAAATTTCCTAATCCAGTCTCCAAAACAATCTTTCACACTAGATGGCACAGTTTTAAAACCACACACACATCTGACCAAACTCCATAACAATGAAGCAACCGAGCAAGAGAAGAATAGATGATCAATTGAGCTACGGGATGGCACCTCTTTGGTGGTGGCGGTGGTGCTTGTCCATGGAATAAAATTTCATCCAAGTATGAGAGTGATGTGAGACCTCGATGTGTTTTATTTACTTTTCAAAATGTCTGCACACGCATGTACGAGAGCGATGTGAGACCTCGATGTGTTTTATTTACTTTCCAAAGTGTCTGCACACGCATGCACGCACGCAGACAACATCTGTTCTCTTTAAGATTTACACTCCGTCACATACCACATTCTTCGAAGATCATTCAGGACAACATCTGCTCCATGACACAAGCTTAAAAATATCAACAGGATTGGTTCATTTTTATGGGAATGCCTCAGCGGCGCAGTTTATTAAATATCAAAGCGAGTTGTATCGTTCGACAATGAAGCGAAAACAAAGCTAGAAGGTGGCCATCTCAAAACTAGATTTAGGGCCCGTTTGGGAACACTCCGGCTCTCAGCTCCGCGGAGCTGAAATGGTGGAGCAGAGCGGCACGCAGTTCATTTTTGCGGAGCTGCCATTCTGTCGCTCCGCATTCCTGCACTGAGCAGAGCGGGGTAGCTGGAGCGGTCCGTTCCCGAACAAGCACTTAGTATCAGCTCCAAAGAATCGGGTTCTACCACAACCGGAGCGTGGCCCAAGTTCTCCCCGAGATCAAGGCCTCTCTGCAGTCGCTGCATGAAGAAAGCAAAACTGAACAAGGTCCAAATGCGCCTGTCAGGCCATTCAAAAGCTTTAAGCAACCATTTCTCTTGTTAACAGTAACAGAGTAACAGCAGTTTTCCGCTAAATATATATCTCTAACCTAGTCCCCCAAAAAACTTGTTAAATACTAGCCAGTTCATCGTATCTAAATTATGGCGCCGATACCAATCCTGAGAACTGTAACAGAGATAGATTATTCAATCTGCATAACAGTGCATCGACGGCAAACCCGGTCCAGTTTTGGGCCAGACCCACAGGAAGAACATGAAGGATTCATTCAGTGAAGGCCACGATAACAGCAGGTACATTGCCAGAAAATGTTTTCAGCATTGTATACTTGAAGTCTTCAAGAGAAAGAATCTTTACGTCATCGTAGGAATAAATGTGCAAGTGCAATCAGGATTTACACGAACGCCTCTTAAGCTGTTGCTGATGTGCTTACGCTCTAAAGGATGACAACGTTCATGAACTTCCTCTTCGCAAAAGCCAGCCACCATTTGTTGGGAGTGCCATTAGCTCTGTATGCGCAGTTGAGCAGCCTCCCGCTCGTTTCCTCCCTTATCTGCTTCAGATAGTTCCTCAACAGTTCTGCATTAGAGAAGTTAAGGGGAGTTAGAATATTCTGCTGTTAGATTTGATCGGTTTCTACCAATTTATAGCTGAACTAGCCTAAGGCTTAAGTAAAATGCTACTGTTTGATTCTCTCTGAAGAAGTAAATTACGTGAAATACCAAGCAAACAACTTATTACTTCTGCAGACAAGAGTTAGCTTAGTTACTTTCACTAAAAGCATATGCACGTGCAAATATGCAATTGAAGTTGATGGAGCTATATATACCTGCTTCCTCCCCAGATTGGGGGAGAGTGAAAAGTCCAGGGAAAGGAAACCCTGGTTCCCCAGGCACAGGAACTTTTTCCAACCCCAGGTTAATGATTGCCTTAGTTCCGACAGCCAGCGTCCGGCAGGTTTCTAGTCTTTTCAAGGCAATATTGATGTAAGATGTCAGATAGATGAGCAATTTGTCTGCTGGGCTTTTGACATGGAAGTTTTTGAAGAAAACATTTGCACGGAAGAAAGTTATCGCTTCATCAACTATATCCGCCTTATCTGTAATAGCATCAACATTTTAATAAGCAGTTCAGCGTGGTCATGCAGGATCGAAATGTGTCTGATGTTGTGACAGTACCTGAATCTGAGGCTGGGGCTGGGCCCTTTATATGGGTTTTGAGTGGAAGCAAAGGACACCCACAGGCATTTGTGATCCCGTCATCATCAATGAAACTAGAGTGATAAACCTGTCCATGATGGAGAAATGCATATGGTGCTCAGATATCGCATAGATAACGTTAACCGTGACCAAACTAGAACTAACAAAACTAGCATGGGATACTAAAGCAAGCGATTAGCACATTTGATGGTAATTTGCTTCCATTGGTATTACCTTCGTCAAACGCATAAACCCATGAAAAGTGTTTCTAACGGAGTAACTCTAATTGAAGTACTTTGACCCACAACATTGAGGTCACCTTATTACCTTTCTCCTGTTTAAACTACCTTGACTGGTATTAGCAAAAGGCATCATACAACTATATGGCTTTAAGTTTAACTTGCAAATGAAAGTGTCATATAGCTTCATCAGAGGATGGACGAACAAAAACAACTGTAGCTGGTG
>NC_057813.1:712184490-712187002 GCF_018294505.1 Triticum aestivum | reverse complement strand
CCTCCATTCCAAAATAAGTGTTGTGGTTTTAGTTCAAATTTGATCTAAACCACGACACTTATTTTGGGACAGAGGCAGTATCATGGATCGCACAAACTGTGATGATATCAAACTAGAATTGTCTGGGCTCTACTTTAACATCAGCTAACAGGACCTTCCCAAACTAGCTCTGGTAAGTAACCAGGAAAGATAAACAGAAATTTTGTAATGAGGTATATTGAGGTGCATTGCATATGTTAGTGTAGCAGTGCCGGCTTCGGTAATGAAAAACAGAGCACGTCCAAAATGGCACCAATCTTTATGTGCCAACTTAACTCTCAAAACAGAACTTCGCTTTCAATTTGGCCTAATCAGACCCGTTGGCTGCCCAAATTCGGTGACAATAGCGTCCAAGGAATGACAAGGTCTGGACGAAGGAGATGGCTAGTAACTCACCATGGCTATGAAGGACCGCCAGGTACGGTGCACCGCGGACAAACAAGGATCACCGCCTGCGTAGATCTCCTGAGTACCGTCTACCTGGTACCGAGGAAGGATGGGACTGAGGCCGGTTGCCGAAGAAGGAAGTTCGCCCTAGTGCTGCCGTGGAACCTAAACAAAACAGATAATAAGGCAACTGGATACTGGACTTGCTTTTCAACGGACTGCATACGAAAGCAGGATTTTCAAGAAAGCACTTACAGAAGAAGACGGGCTTGCTCTGAATAGTTTCCTCAGAAGCTGGTTAATGCCCCCTGTCGGCCGGCAGCAATTCAGGCTCTGCATCGAAGATACAAGGTATTGTTATAGAAAAACTTGGACTGTGTATGACAATCACAGAAGGCAGCAGCAAGTAACAGGTGCAAACTTGTAGGTAACCAACTGAATGAATGTGACTGCATTCACATCATCCAGGGCATCATACCGAAGAGGATTGAAAGGAAATCAAGGCGCAATCAAGCCCAACAATCACACGGACGGATTCGCTGCGAAATGTTTTCTTCACAACGTCAAAGCCCGGTTCAGTTCTCGAATCAAAATTCGCGGGCGGTTGCTTCGGCAGATCAAAATCTAACAAGCAAACCCCGGCATACACAGAGCAGACACTGGACCAGGGACAGCGCTTGCGCACGGAATGGGGAAAAAAGGGGGCAAGGAGGGTCAGATTCACCGAGGTGTGGCGGGCGGCTATTCCATCCACAGTCCGCAATCGACGAGCGTTAACCCCTGCCGCGGGAGATCTAACCCGAGACGCGGGATTGGTAAGAGAGGGTAGGAGCACAGGGAAGACCCGGACCGTATCGCCGGCGCGCAGCCCCGCGACGACCGGAGCAGACGAGCAGATCGGAATGTTGCTGAAAGGGGGAGGAAGCGGGTAGATAGGCGCTTACCGCAGTTAACGATTGGGGGCGGGCTTGACCGGGGGCGTGGCGGGCTCCGGCGAGCAGCAGCGGGCGGGGGGCGGGGGCGGGGGGCGCGAGGCCGGCTCCGGCGAGCGGCGGCGCGCGGGGGCGGGGGTGGGAGGGGGAGGTGGATCCGTGGATGGAGCCGCAGGCGTTTTTCTTTTCCCAAACTCTAAAAAGTGCAGCTGTGCTGCTTAGTCGTCCGGAGCGCACACCCTTGCGTGTCGTCCGATATCCAGATCGTACGCGCGCAGGTGTGTTTGCGGTCTGGGTCGCGTGTTTCAGGTGTCGTCCTGTCTGGCCGGTCACGCATCCCGCAACTACTAGTCCACCACTCCCCCATCCCCGCAGGCTACCGTTCTCAGTTCCATTCCCCCCACCCCCGCAGAGAGGAACTGCTCCTCCGGTTTCAAAATAGCCGTTCCGCGTCTCCTCTATTTCACCCATTGATTCCACTTGCCCGCGGAGCATTTCAGTGCAGGGGGCGGAGCAGTTGTTGCGGCGGCTACGTCTAGGTCGGGGCGGCGTCGGCGGTCGGGATCTCCAGGCGAGCGGTGGTCAAACTAGGAAGGAGGGGGAGCGATGCTGTGATTGCTTGAGGAAGAGCAAAATCGACTGCAAAACGTAGGTAAATCATCGCCCCATTTCGTTCCCCAATCGACTGTCTAGTACCTGTTCAAATCCCTGTTCGATTGGGGATGTTTTCCTACGGGAGTGGATGCGAAGATGCGCTAGAAATGACGGAGGGTGGAGGAGCTCGATTTACCTCTTCTCTCTGATTTACTCTGTTCCGGGGGCGATTGCTTGTTTTCAAGGGGTCAATTTTTCGTCCTTTTTACCTCTGGTGTTGTGTGAGATTCGGGAGAAATTTGAAGAGTGTGCGAGATCCTGGGGCTAGAAACTTGCGTTACGAGATGATGTCCCTATTTTACACGATGCCCTACATGATGTATAGCGTTTTTTGCCAGGGGATGCTAGTTTGTTCTGGCAGTTAGAGATATATTAGATGGGTTATGAACACCAACTTTTGCCTGACATATACACTGCTCTTGCATAGGAGATGAACGCCAACTTGCCAGCACATAGGTGCCCCATTGTTTTACATTTTTCAGTTCGCACGCAGTTGCAGT
>NC_057813.1:712144614-712184323 GCF_018294505.1 Triticum aestivum | reverse complement strand
CATCTACACTACTCTTGCCTAGGAGATGAACACCAACTTGCCTGCACACTGTTGCTAATTGCCCATTTGTCTTGCCTGATTTTCACACTGCAATTTTTTTCTTTTGCCTAGAAGATGAACACCAACTTGCCTAACATCTACACTCATCTTGCCTAGGATATGAACACGAACTTGCATGCACACTGTTTGCTAATTGCCCTTTGTTTTCACTTATGCTTTGATCTTTTTGGAAAGGGCTTTTCATATGGTGAATATTGTATGTTGTCTAAAAGCAATTTTTTCGACCTATACAGATTGCTAGTGTTACACTGGAAGATAGATAGTTGGCTTGTCAAACTTTATCACGGGAGGGTAGTAATTGGAAGCCTGCTTAGCTCATTCATTTAAACGCCAATATTGGCATCCTTTAGCTAGCCACATGCGTGATATTTTCATGGTTTTTGCTTGGCAGATGCATGCGAACTTGCCTGCGCGTTTTATTATCTTTGCAGCGAATAATGTCTGGGAGCAGTAGTAAGGGCATCGAGCAAGCCCCGCCTACAACCAACCTTGATGACGAGCCTTCTCATCTTATCATCAGTGATTCCCAACCAGATGTACATGGGCAGAAAAAAATTCTGAATTATTTTTTTTATATGTGGTGCATATACTGGTTAGCAGTCTCCATATGTTTTTTCATGGCCTGTTTTTTTGTTGTTCGTTTGTTCCATTGTCTCTCCTGTAGGGTCGTAGTAATGCACCCATAATTGGTTACAAGCGTCGACGAGGGGCAAAAGGTATTATAACTCGTGGGACGCGGCCATCAGATATTGATAGCAATGAAGAGATATCTACAGATGCTGATAACGCTGCCGGAGTTGACAAAGATGTATGTCTCGACAAAGACCTTGAACATCGCACCAAGAAAGCAAAGCGCCAGAAGACTGCTAGAAACGAGGTAATGCACTGTTGCCTCACTTTTTGCAGTCACTTTTTTCTGCCTAACATCTACACTGCTCTTGCCTAGAATATGAACACCAACTGTCATGCACACTGTTTGCTAATTGCCCTTTACCTTGCCTGATTTTCACACTGCTATTTTTTTTCTTTTTGCCTAGAAGATGAACACCAACTTGCCTAACATCTACACTGCTCTTGCCTAGGATATGAACACCAACTTGCATGCACACTGTTTGCTAATTGCCCTTTACCTTGCCAACTAATTGTATTTTTGAGTTGCCTAACCAATATATCTGTACATAAATCTATCCTGTTGATGATTCTTCTAATGAACTTTTTCTGGTGTTCCTCTTTTCTCTCTTTAGGGTTTTAGGAATAGGGGATCGCCTGCAAGGCTGTACAAACTAAACCAGTCACTTGTTCCTCTTCAGAAGGGTGAGATCATAAATAAAGAGTTTGGGGGTTTGTTGGATATTGCGGCAACTAGTATGGATGCAGATCTCAGCCAATGGATTATGAAGCACTACGACCCTGAGGTGTCCCAAATTGTTATACCAGATAGGGGGAAGATTCCTATTGATGCAGCGAGTGTGCATCCAATTTGGGGATTGCCAAACAGGGGCAGGAAGGTCTGCTTTGAGAATCGTCCTGACATCACAAAGGCCATTTACAACATCTACAATATCACAACCAAGAACTCACCAACCCTCACAGCATGGTGCAAGATGATTGTAAATATGAATGGAGCTTACGATGACGATTTTCTTCGTGCTTGGTTAGCAGTTGCCTTTTCCTGCTTCCTTGCACCATCAACAAGTCTAAGCATCTCGCCAAAAAGCTTCCCTGCTATCATGGATGTCAATGGTATAACAGAGACGAATGTTTGCCAGTTTGTTGTTGATCAGTTAAAGGCAGCATTTAAAGATGTGCGTACCAAGAAGAATGATGTATGTTGCTGTGTTTTCGATCTCGTAGTAAGTGCATTAAACTCAAACGATTATCTCTCATTCTCAACACTATCCTCCATCTTGTTTGTTATATTTGCAAACTTATATGTTTTCTGTCTTCAGTGTCATCTTTTTCATTTGTAGCTCTTGTACCTAGACTCGCTGGATGTGGATGAACCTATACCAAGTTCTACACCAAGAGTTTCGGTTTGAAATTCTGCTCTAATTGCAAAAGTTGTGAAGAAGGATAAGAAGGGCCCGGGTCAATATGGCAAACTGCGGGTAAGTCTTTTTTATTAGGCCACATATGTCTTTTTAGTTGTCTTTTCTGTCTAAAGTGCAAGTCACAACATTTAACCAAAAAATAGGCAACTCATGTATTTAAGTCTGGCAAGTCTTGTCATCTTGGCAAGCAACTCTTTAGACAATTTTCCAAGAAGCACCCCACATTTTATGTTATGTACGGAGTATGTGTTTTATGATTCAACGGGAGGTGGTGGGTAACTGTCAATGTTTCTTTTTATGGTAGTGATCGAGTTTAACTTTTAGTGCACATGCACATCATGTACTCATCATTTTTTTGTGATGGCTCACATCAGTTGAAGACTGAGTTCTCCCGGTGTGCTGACGACAGCTTATTAGGAAGCATGGATCACATCACAAAATTTGTTGCAGCAAGATTACCCAACTCCTATGATAAAGAAGTAAGTCATTTTATCCCTTGGCATTTTTCTAACCATGTGTGCAGGCAATTTCTTACTTGAGAGTAGGCAACTCAATTTTTCAATTTTATTGTCATTTTAAATCTGCAAAAAGTCTGGATTTCTTATTCATGAACTGCTTTTATAGGCAACTTTGTTATAGTATGTTTGGATGTGCTAAGCTTCCCCTCAATTCTCCCTGTTTTTTTGCAGAAACAAAAGAAGCTCTCAGTCATTGTCCGTGAAATGTGCTCAGAAATTTCACACTCAGCTGGGAAGCTTGTTCATGCTTTTGGCAGGATTGATGAGAAGGAAACTGAGACAGACAGGGCAGAGCCTAGTAAAGTTGGAACAAGTAGGCAACATTCTAAGAAAAGAAGGGAACAATGGGCCAGTGATAGCGAAGAAGCGCTGTACCAGTCAGATACTGATGGTAGCGACGAAGGCGACATCGATTTCGAGGAATCTGATGATGATGCAGACAAAACTGCTAGCGACAGTGATGGAGACTCTGGCGATGAAGTCGGAAGCAAAGATGGCGGGTGCAACCCTAATGAAGGAAGAGTGGAACATGATCGCGATGAGGTTCAACGAGATAATACAGATGAAAGTAATGATGCAGAGGAAGATGATGAAGAGAACGAAGATGAGGATAAGGAAGAGGATGGGAAGGGAGATGATGAGAATGATGATGATGACGACGATGACGATGATGATGTGGGTAAAGGTGGTAATAAGGATGAAGATAAGGAGGAGGATGGAAAGGGTGGTGATAAGCCTAATGAACAAAACAGTGGAGGAAACAACAGCGGCCACGGTGATGGTGGTGGGTACGCTAGGTACGAGGATGGAGCAGCTGGCAGCTGGACAACGACGAAGAGGAGAGCACACTACAGTTTCTGCTTCAAAAGAAGAAGGTTTTCGAAGCTAAAGTGTCTGATGAGTCTTACTCATTTAACATCAGAGACATTGTGATGATGGAGCAGGAAAATAATTCGCCAGAATTCCCACTGCTTGAAGTCAAGGATGTTTGTGATGGGCCATCTGGTGCATGGGAAGCGAAAAAGCTTTTTGAAGACCTTTTGGATGGATTAGAGATGAAGGAAGTGTGCACAATGAACTTTGAGGAATTCTTCCCGAAAGCCACTCGCAAGAGAATAATGCAGGAAATAGGTGCAGAACATGTCTTGGAAAGCAAAGATAAGGTAGTTGTACAGAACCAACTACCACCTCTCCCACCCAAGAAGAAAAAGAATGTCAGCTTCATCCTGCAGCCAACAATAGTGACAGCTACAGTAGAGGAGCTGCAAGCAAGCCGGGTGAATATTAACTTGCAAGGCCAGAGTGCCAAACAAAGGATGCCAACTATTAAGAAATCCAGACATTTACAGGAGCAAAAACAGATAACTACGTCAGAAAACGAGGCAAGGTGTGTCATTGACAAGCCCCAGCTTCATGCGAACAGAATATCAAGCTCGACATTAGCATCTAATGGCCCAGGATGCAACAAGGTTGCAGTTTGTGGAGTACCAACAGCGCCAGAGCAAGATGAGGCTGCGATCATGTATCCCAAATGCCAGGCAAATGTCAGACAGAGTGAGGCAATTCAAGCCAAGAAGGAAGCAATTTGCATGACCAATCAGGCAAATCCTTCAGAGAGGAACTTAAGCTACAAAAAAGAACCAACAGCCAATATGCCAGCAGAAATACTGGGGCGCACAACAAAAACAAGTGGTAGGCAACCATTAGTCGAGTTGAATGGTCAAGCAGAAATGGTTGAGCTAAATGGTCATCAGGGTGGCAAAGAGCAGAAGATGAAAGCACCATTACAAGAATTTTTTTGCCCCCTGCCATCTCCTCATGTTTCAGGTGAGGTAGTAAGCACCACTGACATCTCATTGAAAAGCAGCAATTCATGGTCACAAGGCAACTTTCCTGCAAACTCAGCTTCCATCATCGAGATTGCCCAAAAAGTTAGCCCTCAAGCCAAGAGATTCAACATTTGCGATGGAAACAAAGAGAATTGTCCACCCATCCAATTCAAGGACAATACGAGAAATTCTCTAGAAGTAAACATCTTGGAAATCAGTGAGCTCATAGCTAGGTGTGCACCTCCAAGGAATAAGTATGCAGAAAGCTCAAGCAACAAATCATCCAATTCCATTCGATTAGAGACTGATGGATTACAGTTTCAGCAAACCAAAAGTTCAGGATCAGACAACTTTGTTCATGAATACTGCCCAGCCCCATCATTTTCTCTTGGCATAGATGACTTTGTGCCAGAAACAGCAGTCGAGGCAGTTGTACGTGATGGCCAAGCATACTTGCAGACCCCGAGTTCATACAAATACTCGATGACAGTGAGGAGTGTGAACTTGGAGGCGTCAACGAAGCGTGTCAATTACCAAATCAAAGGTCCAATGAGAGTCTTGGAGCTCGTGCAGAGGGTAGCCGGTCGCCAACCGTGTTATCTACACCAGAAAAAACTGCTGAACAAATAGAAGATGGTTCAGGCAGCAAGAACTATACTAGCAGCAGTTCTAGAGAGCCTGTCCCTAACAAATTTGAGAGGAGGATCATCAAACCATCACCCTGCATCAGGTCACCATTCACGGACTACAATGAGAAAAAAATATTTCACTGCAAACCTGATGTCAATCGGTTATATTCATCGGTTATTTACATGGGAGATTAAATGAAGAAGTTTCTCCAGATGTAGATACCAGGTACAATGTTTTGTCTAACTAAAATTTTTGTTTAAGCAACCTGTTTACTGTCATGCATGCATATAATATATTATCATTAGGCAAGTTCATAAAAAACAATAGTAGGTGACTTAATGTACAATAATAAGTTAGACATTGTGGTGGTGGGCAGAAAGTTCGTTATCAATAACACATTTTATCTTTTGGGGCACATGCCATCATGATGAACTTATCTTTCTGTTTTATCATCTTTTTTACTATAGCCCCAAGGTAATTGACTATGGTCGATACTATGTAACTGTGAGGGAGCTGGCAAATGCGATGAAAATGGAAGGATTCCTGTTGGACCATGTTGTTGAGATTGGCATACAGTCCATCGTGATGAACTTGCCACCAGATTCAAAGAAGGTGGTGATGCCACTAAGATTCTCGGTAAGAAATGGCAGTTATATCAGTAATCAGGTCTTCCTTTTCTATTTTCATTTTTCCACCTTTTTCATGTTTTTTTCTTTTTGGTAGAAATGGTTGCAGAAGATGGATATTGACAAGAAAGAGATGATTGTCAGATTCAGCAAATCCAACCATTTGGACCATAAAGATATGGTCAGACTTTTTTATCCTACTTTTTTGATATATGTGTTCTTTTTCCCACATGAGAAAATACACATAGAGTATGGTAGTAGTTGTTTAAGTAGAGAATCATTGACATGTTTTTTGGGACTCGCTTTAAGTAGCAACATAAGTTGCCACACAACACCCCCTTCTCCACCACCATGTGTTCTTTTTTCCAAGTTGCTTCCATGCAGCAAAAAGTTGCCTACAAACATGCAGGGAATTTCGCCTGATAATACAAGTATTTTTTTGCATGCAATTTTTTCACCACATGTGTTTAGTTCCTAACATTTTATACATACTTGTTTTCTCCACATACAGATCATGTTCCCTGTCATAGCAAACATTGACGAAACGAAGCCAGTTACAGGGAATCATTACTGGGTTTTCAATGTGAATTTAAGGGACAGAAAGTTTGAGGTGCTTGATTCATGGAGGACTCTTGCCAACAAGTCCCTGGATGATTGCGCAAGGCGTATGGTTGCAAGTGTTCGAATTCTATGGGAGACTCACTACCCAAAATCTCATATTGGCATGGATGATTTTAAACTATTCAATATCGATGTACCGAAGCAAAACAATGAGTAAGCAACCATACCTCTCAAAACCGGTTGATATGTCATGTTCTTCTTCTTTTTTTAGGTCATCCAAGTGATAGTACATATATGTAATTAGGTAACTAAGAACATATTGTTTTCCATATTTTTTTGTTGTCTAGTTTTGACTGCGGGGTTTATGCTCTTAAATTCACTAGTGGTTGGGAAGCAAGGGTTGTTCCAAGATTCACCCCAGACGACATCCCAAACATTAGGAAACAACTGACAAGTAATTGGGTCGACACTGATTGCAACAAGGCTCCCTGGAAAGACATCCTGAAGTTGAAATAGGTCAGTTCTTTGATCATGATTTTTTTATTTTTTTGTATGACTTAGTTGCTTGCATTTCTGCATATACTTGCATGAACACTAGAGAAGAGTTTGCCTGCAAATTAATCCGCAGTCATGATAATTTTCAATGAATGTCTCCCATGATGGAAATTTATTATCAATGTAAATTCTCCACACGCGAAAAGAACAGATAACAGGTAGTTTTTTTTGTATGACTTGGTTGCTTGCATTTCTGTATATACTTGCCTGAACACTACACAAGAGTTTGCCTGTAATTTAATCCGCAGTCATGATAATTTTCAATGATTTCTCCCACGATGGATTTTTTATCAATGTAAATTCTCCACATGCGAAAAGAACAGATAACAGATAGTTGCCCGAGTCATTCATACAACTTGCAAGAGATGCCAATACAAATTTGTTTGCAGAATAAGAACAAAGTAAAAAAAGAGCCAAAGCTGTAGAATTCAAATAGTGTTATTTGGTCTTCTCAACTTTTTTCCTCTTGGGTTTCGTCTTTGTCAGCACCGTTTCCACTCCTTCTTTACGTTCACACCAATCTTGTTTTGCATAGCACAAAGTTGTGTTCAATAGAACCACAATAACTACACTTGTTCTTTCTCTTAGGGTGCAGCTCAAGTGCTGACTGGATCCTTTTCATTTTTGCTCTTCCTTTGGTTGTTGACTTTGGCGGGTCTCTAGGGATTGGCGGGTCAGCCATAGTAGGAGTAGGATATCCAAGGTTTTGTTCCATTGTAGAAGCTCCTGGTTGCATTCCAGCACCCCTGTGTATTGGCTCAATTTGGAGAGGTGGTTGCGCATGTCTCCCAGGCGGTGCTGCAGAAGAAGACAACAATGCCCCTCCACTGTTTTGTTGCCCTTTCTGTTGTGATGTGGAGGAAGTAGAATGCTCTCCAGTTCCAGCAGACATCTGTTGAAGTCTCGATGGGGGCGGCGGGGCGCCCACCCTCGGTTGTACTGCTGGCCACCTGTTTTGTGCTGGGGGACCCCTGGCTAGTTGTGCTTCCCCTGTTGGTAGTTGTAGAGGCCACCAACCTGGTTGTGCATGCCCTCTGATTGTTTGTGCAGTCCCTCTCAGCTGTGCTGCAAACATTCCTGGTGGTGTAGGCACCACTGGCTGGGTTAGCGCTGTTGTGCTTTGGGGTGCAGATCCCATATTGGGGTGTGCAAGCACTCCAGAAGGATCAGCCATTTGGGATGCTTTTCTTTGTTGTGGTACAGAAGTAGTTGGACGCTGCATAGAGTTAGCCGGTGGTTGTGCAACTGCAGCAGGAGGTGGTGGAGGGGCACTATTCGTTGGAGGAGAGTTGCCTTGTGGTGCAGAACCACTATTCGGGGGTGGACCACCGGGGGGGGGGCACTAGGACCTGTTGTTGGCTTCTTTTTTCTCGACAAGTTCAAGTGTTTTATTTCTGTGCGAGCTGCCGCATATGCTTCCTCACGATGTCTGAAGCAGCATCTGACGCACTAGCAACACGAGCAAGGCTTGCAAAATCCAAGGACAAATTTGCATGTCTAAGTTTTTTCTTGGACTGTGCTGGCAACTCATCGGGTTGACCGTCATTTGTAGGGGGTGCACTGGGTATTGCTTTAGGTGTCCATCTCCTCAGAATGTACTGTGCAGGTATTTCATCTATACCAAGGTAGGTGAAAACCTTCAAGATGTGGCAGCAGAGCATGCCGTCCCTGTCCATTTTGCAGCATTGGCACGTGTAGTCTCCAGCAGCAGGGTCTACTGTCACAAAATAACTCCTAGAACCATACTTAGCAACCCATTTCTGTGATTTGTCGGGGTTGGTATTGTTGGGGTAAATCTCATACAAGTGACCCCCATGCGGCCGTACATTGTATCTCCCAGTCAACTTGAATTCGTTACGGAACTTCTCATACAAGTCCCTAGTATAGGCACCATACGCTTGCTTCTCAATGGGAAAAGATGACCACATTTCAGTCTCCAAATGTTCAGTCCGGTAGTCTTTTCCACCCTCCCGGAAAAGTATGTGATTCTGTATTTTTGAATATTGCTTGACGAAGTTGAGAATGGAATTGTGTGGGTTCACATATCGCTTAAGGACAGCGTTAAAACCCTCACTGCGTTGTGTTGACTACAGGAATGGGAAGAATTGGTGTTTGAAGTAGCAAGGAACCCATGTTTCCCGGTATTTATATAGGTTCTCAAAGTGTGTGTTAGTCATAACCTCATACTTCAACATCAGAGCAGTCCATGCAGCCTCCAACTCATCCAGCGTCAAGCTGAAGTCAATACAACTATTGAAATCTTCCGACAATCTAGGGTTTTGCCCCAACAAGGCACCAAGCTTTTCTTGAGCCTTTTTCATTATATGCCAACGGCAACAACGGTGGACACTTGTTGGGAACATCCTTTTAATTGACTGTGCCATCGCGATGTCTTGGTCAGTTATGATGTTAGTAGGTGCTAGACCATGCATTGCTTCAAGAAAGGTCCCAAACAGCTAATCAAAGCTTGTTGCCAATTCTTGCCTCACAAACCCGCATCCCAACATGAATGATTGTCCATGCCGATTAATCCCAATGAATGGTGCAAAGGGCATGTTATACATGTTAGTCATGTACGTGGTGTCAAATGAGATACAGTCGTGATATGCCTTTGCATAAGCCTTCCTTGCTGCACCGTCAACCCAGAAAATATTCTCCACCCTGTCCTCCTCATCATACTTTATCTTGTAAAAGAAATTTAGGTCCTCTTTCTGCTGGTCTTTAAAGTAGGCAACTGTCTCAATCATATCACCTTCTTTTGTGGCATGCTTGTTCAATTCTGACTTCAAGTTTGAAATATGTTTAGTACCATAAGGTACAATCAGCTCTGTCCCATAGTAATCTGACATGATGTGCATCATACGACCTGCAAGCAAAAACGTAGTGGCTAGTTAGTTTAGTGCATTTGTATGTAGAGGTAGTTGGACAGTACCACAAGATCTTCAACAAACTAATACATTGTTTGCAAGTAACTAAAGGCATACAAGTTTAAATTGGTGGCGAATAAAAAAAGTAGTACCCATGGGTTTTAATTGGTGGCGAATAATAACTAACACACTGAAACCAAGGGACAAGGAAGTGTACTACAGTCAACACTTGGTCAGGGCCTGAGCAAATTACACAGCAGAACAAGGCAAGTCCACGAGCAAACCAAAATCCCGCTTTTTTTAATAATAAACCAGGCAAGTAGTTGCGTAGGGTATGAGCAACTCACGCAACAAGACATGTGAAGTACAGGAAAAAACAAAAAAAATTCCATCATTTTCCAGGCTTTAAATAATAATGCATACAAGTAGGGTGCAAGCAACTCACACAGAAACCAAGGCAATTGTAGGAAGAAAACAGATTTCCATCATTTTAAGGGTTTGAAAAACAATACATGCAAGCAGGTTTGTAGGGTTTGAGCAACTTACATAGCATACAAAGGAAAACCACGGGACAAACCTAATTTTCACATCTTTTTTTTGGTGTTAATCATAACACAAGGTGGTGTGTGAGCATCTCAAACCAAGGTCAATCAGGAACAAAGTTAATTTTTCCACAATCAAGAGAAACCAAGAAGTACTTGCATAAGGTATGACCAACTAACACATGAAGCCAAGGATAGTTCATGATTTTTCCTAGTCATAGTTTAGGAAGGGAACCAAACCTTTTGTCAAGTTGCAATTATGGAGATGTGTGAGGAAAGCCCTTTCTTCTGGTGGTATCCCTTGGTGTGATCTCAGGTACTTAGTCAAAGATGGTTTGTCAACCAACGGGTGGTTGTGCTCAGCAACAAAGTAAATGACCTCCCAACGGCTATCTAATAACTTCACCACCATCTTGGCTCTGCAACCTGTTTGCACTATTGTATCCCGCTTCCGCTTCTTGGTTTTCTTTTTTAGTTTGCTTTCATCATCAAGAAAGACAATTTCATCCTCTTCATCAATATTTTCACCTTGTTCTGCAATCTTGTCTAGGGCAGGAATTGTTTCTGCTCCTCCATCATCAACTTTAGGTTTGCGAAACTTATTGCATACAAATTGCTGCTTTATCAGCTCAGCAGTTTTAATAGACTTCCTTGAAGTGTTCTTCTTGACAGAAAACCCAAGTTGCAAAGCATATGCATGCGTTGTAGTGTTCTTTGGCGCCCTCCGCAGTGTCAAACCTCATTCCAACATATGGCTCCTTAGGCTGTGACCAAGCTTCATCATCGTTTTCACCTTCCAAGCCTGCCAAACCATTTCCAATAGTGCCCCCGGTTTCATCTGCAGTCGTTGTGACATCAATTGTGTGCGCATCCATATCCGTTGCTTCTTCTCCAGGCACAGTTGCACCTCTTGTTGTCCCCCCATTGTCAGTGGAGTGCTCAGCCCTGTCCACTGTGCCCGTCACAGGTGTTGCAACATTTTGTGTAAGCATAGGATTAGGAGACTGAGCACCACCGCGGGGGTTGCTGTGCTGTGTGCAGAATACATGTTCTCCAAGATTACTGCTGTCAGGATTTTGCATTTGAGGGTCAATTTCCGCTGGCAACTCATTTAGTTCAATCATCTCCACCCTGCACACACCAAGTTGACGAAGCAAGTCAGGTGAATCAAGTAAGCATCCAAAACACAGAGTGTAGGCAAGAAAATTAATAAGAGAACAACATTTCAGCTTGATGCAATTTTCTTTTTTTACCAGAGCGTTTGCTAGAAAATACAGTAAGCATACATGCATGAAAAACCAAACACAAGTTGCTTCTTTCTCTACACATGTTTTCATTTATATGGGCACAATATATCAACAGTAGTTTCTTACAACATATGTATTTTTTTCCATGATGTAATTTCTTTGGTTTTCTAAATGTTCACAGGAGAGCAACAGTTCACCATGTGAAATCAAGGTTTTGGTGCAGCAAGGCGGATGGAGAAGATTATTTCTTCATCAAAGTGCATCTTTTTAGCTTTTGCGAAACTTGTGTCAACATGACTAATATCGAGAGTAGATTGTTATATGTTCGATTTTTTAGGAGTAGCCAAGGGTGATGCACTCTTTGTGTTCAAATAAGTTTTTCAGTTGCTTTGTTTTGGGAGGAACAGAACATTTATCTTTTATGCACAAGACCGTTTTCATTTGCTATTTTCCTTTTTGTCTTTCCGTTTTCTATATGATCCTTCTTTGCAGAATCATTATTAGGCACTTAGTATGGTCATACCAAAACAAACATACTTTTTCAGAATGCAACTGGAGCATCCTACTATTCATAACATGTCGATGTTTAAAGCAGGAAACAGTGTTCAACCGTTTTTCCTTGAAGGTAATATTCACTATTGGGCACTTTTTTTATTTCATTCATTTTTTTCTTGTTGTAGTAATATGCAGTATCTCGTATAAGTTGCTTAGGATACTCAGTAGATGCTGAAAAGCTGATGACAGTATCAGCGGTTTATTTCCTTGAAACCAACATAGTACTTTTTTGCCTTATAAACTGTAGCATTTGCTTTAAAAGAACATAGCTTTTGTCTAAAGTAAGTAAGGTACTTGCTCAGAACAAGGGTGTTCACTAATGTTGCAGACCACCTAAAAGGTTTCATGAAACAAAGTTATCTTTGCCCTGCTTGTCAATCACAGTTTTTTCGTTGCTTGAAATAGTATCACAATTTGCTCTCAAAATCAGCAGAAATTTGCTTAAAGATGTCTTTATAAATTCTAGGAATTGTTGGGATAAAAATAACCACAGTAGATCAACTGTAGTTACAGATTATACTCTTGAGACCAGCAGAGTTCTTTTTTGCCTTAAAAACCATAGGATTTGCTTAAAAGGAACATAGCTTTTGCCTAAAGTAAGTAAGGTAGTTGCTCAGGACCAGGGGGGTTTCACTAATGTTGGAGACCACATAAAAGGTTTCATGAAACAAAGCTATCCTAACTCTGTTTTGTCAATCACAGTTATTCGTTGCTTGAAATAACATCACAATTTGCTCTCAAAATCAACAGAATTTGCTTAAAGATCTGTTTATAAATCCTAGGAATTCTTGGGATAAACATAAGGGCAAAAATAAGCACAGTAGATCAACAATACCTACAGTTTATCTTCTTGAAACCAACATAGTTCTTTTTTGCCTTAAAAACCATAGCATTTGTTTACAAGGAACATAGCTTTTGCCTAAAGTAAGTAATGTAGTTGCTCAGAACAAGGGTTTTCACTAATGTTGCAGACAAAGCTATCCTAGCCCTGTTTCTCAATCACAGTTTTTTCATTGCTTGAAATCAACAGAATTTGCTCACAGAAGATCCTAAATCCTAGTAATTCTTGGGATAAAAATAACCACACAAAGATATCTTTTTTTGACTAGCACTCATAAAAAAGGAGTTGTAGCACAATTTAGATGAGTATATGTAGTCTTTTTCGTATAAACCTGAACAAAATAATCAAAAAATTACAGGAAGTATCAACAGGGACACGAGTAGGTACTTTTGGCAAATCCCAGGCAAATTATATGGAAGAGTTGGGCAAACCTGATCTCCCTCTGCGTCCTTGCTTTGTATTTTCTTTCAGTTTTTTGTCAATTTCCTTTGACTGGCACCCCTCCTATGTCGCCATTGCAGGGTGAGCCGAGGTTTGTAGATTTGGGAACGAGGCTTGGGGGAGAAGAAGATGGGGATTCAGGGCTGGTTTGCTTAGGAGAAGGGAACGACTGGGAGTCACATAACGAGGGGACCAGGGGGAGTTGGGTTGCGGGGAGGGTGGGCATGCAATTCGCGTGATACAATGCGGACAGGTGGGTTTCCTTTTTCGTCAGGGGGGACCAAATCCTTCCTTTTATGGCCGGCTGCCAGGGAATACTAGGGAGCACCCAGCCGCTCCCTAGCCGCTCCCTTTTCTTTTTAGAGAGAGAAGAAGAAGAAGAAGAAGAAGAAGAAAGGCGCAGGCGTTTCTGGCGATGTGAGCGAAGCGTAGGCCACTTGCTTAAATGAGTTTATTTGGTGTTATTTTTCATGGTTGACCGAAGCGACGGGCTCGCTGGCGAAGCTTGGAGGGGAGAGTTTGTCTAGTCGCCTAGAGCTATAGAGGAAAAAATTCTGTTTTCTCTTGAATACGTGTTAATTATATAGTAGTTCTGATCTCACACGGTGTTTTTTTTTCCTTCTATTTTTTCATAATTTATTAGGAGAAACCTGGCTTGGTTTTACAAGATGTCTGAATAAGTTAACTCATGTGATGACTCTAGAATCTCTATGGAAAGGTTTTTTGAAATTACACTCAAATGCGCTTAAAATGCTTTTGAAATTTATGTTATATACATTTTCGTGAGGTATGTCGGGGCATATGAAATTCAACTGGATTTGTGTGTAATGCATGTTTGTGCGATTCTGATATTCGTCAAAATATAACTGGATTGATTGAAGATTGCCTGAAATGCCCGCTAAATGTATCCAAAATTAATTGGAATATGAATGGTCTGATTTTTCTAGCCAAACCAGGTTCAAAAAGTTTTAAAATCTTTTCTGAAATGGGAATGGACAAATGGTAGGTGTAAAGAATTGCCTGGGATGTTTGCTGCATGTGCTTAGCTATTATGGAAGTTGAGTGAATTATCTATACATTTGTTCAATCTGCATGAAATGTTTGAAATGCATGTCGAATGTACACTAGTAGAAAAAGGACCTAATGTGAGACACATTAGTCTCGGTTCAATTTTGGCCCGGTACTAATGGTATCAATAGTCCCGGTTCGAACGGCTATGCATTAATGCCAGTTCCTGTTGAACCTTTAGTACCGGTTCGTGCCATGAACATGTACTAAAGGGATGGTGGCAGGCTGGCGTCAGGTCGGGGCCCCACAAGCCCCTTTAGTCCCGGTTCTTGGCACAAACCGGTACTTAAGGGCTAACCTTTAGTACCAGTTCGTGCCACGAACTGGGACTAAAGGGGTCTAACCTTTAGTCCCGGTTGGAGACACAAACCGGGACTAAAGGTCAATTTTCAAACTCTACCCCCCTTGTGTATCGCCATTTCAATTTTGTAAAAAACAAAAGAAAATGATAAAAACTTCAAAAATTAAAATCCTTCGAGATGTAGTTATGTTACTACATCTACTAGTTAGGAAAATTTAAAAACTTAAATTTGGACATGTTTTGCAAAAAAGTGTTATGAAAAAGTAAAACGGCCATATCTTTTGCATATGATGTCGAAAAAAATGTATAATATATCAAAAAAATTAGCACGAAAATCCGCATCCGATTTTGACTGCCATAGGCATGTTTGCAAATCTTTAGAATCCTCAAATTCTAAAAGAAAAAAAAAGATATGCTCAAATTTCAATTTTTTTAATTTTCGTCAAATCTGGTCAAATTGTGGTCAAATTATGGTCAAACTAATTATTCAAGGAATATTAGTGTTAATAAATAATTATTTTAGCTTTTTTGAATTTTGGTCAAACTGTGGTCAAACTATGGTAAAATCTGGTCAAACTGTGGTCAAACTATGGTCAAACTACTTATTCAAGAAATATTTGGTTACTAAATAATAATTATTTTTTAGAATAATAGTTTCAAACTCAAACGGTGAAACATGTGAGTTCATGCTCAAGCTAAATTCCTGAGGGTTAATAGGATTGACAGCTTACTATTGTCAGGTAAACAACACGTGCAGACTTGGAAACTAGGGGGATAGAACTCAGAAGTTAAGCGTACTCAGAATGGAGTAGTGAGAGGATGGGTGACCGGCCGAGAAGTTAGACGATTTGGAATGATGAGGGGTGATTAGAGCAATGATGAGCGGTGATTAGAGAAAAAATCGTCAAATAATTCAGAAATTTGAAAATCAGGAAAAAATTCAAAAAAAATCGAAAAAAAATAAAAAAATTACAAAAAACATATCCTTTAGTACCGGTTGGTGTTACCAACCGGTACTAAAGGTCTCCCAGACCATCGCGCGGGCTCGTGCCATGTGGTGGGCCTTTGGCCCCGGTTCGTGTTGAACCGGGACTAAAGGGGGTTACCTTTAGTCCTCACCCTTTAGTGCCGGTTACAGAACCGGGACTAAAGGTCCTTACAAACTGGTACAACATGTTGTTTTTCTACTAGTGGTATCTAAAGATAATCGAAATGTGATTGAATGTTTTAGGAAAATGCATTCAAACATGAGTGGAATTATTTGCGAGACTTGTAAAAATGACTGAAAATTGAGGAACCATGTTTGAATTGCTTCCAAGTCAAACTCACACTCGGCTATGCTGTTGGATATTCCCTGCACTTTCATCGACAATCTTTCAAAAAATAAAGAAGGCAAATACGTGCAAACCGAGAAGGCTTGAGTTTGTCGGGGGACAGCCACCGTGACTTTACAAAGAGACCATATTCCCCAAAAATTCAATAGCTACAATGAATACAGAGCATCGTTGTTCATCATGCATGTGTAGTGATTTAGAAAAGAGAGAAAACAAAACGGTGTTCTCGTGCTATGAGAATTCAGCTGATCACATAGAGCTCATTTGGTTCATGCAACCATCAAAACATAGATAACTTGGAGTGCATGACTGACACATGTTGATCAAAATATGTCACTTTGTTGATTGAGCATAGCCAAGAGCACAACGCTCCTAAAGCCAATAGTAGCGGTGCACTACCAAAACAAAGCTTCACTTTAACGGTTGTAGGCTTCTACCAAAAACTACGCAAAATCCTGAAACCAAATAATACTATAAGGAGTTGATTGTCATGGGAAAGGATGCTCTTCCCAATGCACACCACCAATCCAAAAATTGGAGGATGAGAATCATGTCCACGGGCAATCTTGATTTGTATGCATCGACTCTGCAAAATGAGACAAATGAAAACAAGCCCTAATCGGTATAGAAACATGCAAATGTACAGCCATAAATTAAGCAAATGTTGTTGCCAATGGAAAATACTAGCAAGCAAACTAAGTGTTTAATGTGATTAACTAGAATTTAATACAAAACCCGAAGGGTAATAAAATTCAGATGAGAAAACAAGCACTAGCTAATTTACAAACTCATTTTGGCTTCTAAATAAATATGCAAAAATAAGGGCATAATACATAGAGGAGATTGCATACGACAAAAGGGCAACGAAGTTAAGAAAGCTTGCATAAAAATCCAAAAATAATAATCCTAACTCTACACTTCAGCTTTCATACGTATTGGTAAAGTTGTTAGGGTGTGCTCACACAAACTCAGTAGTTATATATATCATATTAGCTAATAAGTGAGATACATGTACACAACTAGACTTTGTAATTGGAATGTCAATTCCACATTTGAAGCACCCTAGAGATTTTCCATATCACGAAAAGCAATGTCAGCTTAACCATTAGGCTTCGGCCAAACTTACCAGACATTAGATAAACATGGCACTTCACAGAAGGATATGCCCTGAAGATGTTTTGTGCTATTTCACATCCACCTTTCCTTGACCAGACTTCATGTGACAAATTCAAAGTCATTCCTTTAAGGTTTGGAGAACATTTGAGTATGAGTTTCAAGAAATCAAACTCATGACCTACTCCTTCAAAGCCATTGATCTCCACTTCTTTGAGAGTAGTGAGATGTTTTGGGTTCTCCAATTTGTGGGCGCACATGGACACTCTGGTTTGCATTCTTCTTGCACCTAAAACAAAAAATAGATGTAAATTACCACATAATGTATTTTTTTCACGAATCACATAATGCATTTTTGAGATATGTAATCAGAGCTAATAATTACCGTTGTTCTCCACAAAAAACCCTTAAGCTTTTGCATAGCAGTGCCCATTAGATTAATCCCAAGAAGATGAAACACAAGCGCTCCAAAAACATGCCCCTTTGTTGTGAGATGTAGCTCTACAATAGAGAAGGCCACAACCATATGCTTCTCTATCTCTTGTGTAAAGTTGGCCAACTCATCATGGAAATTAGATGACAACTGGGAAACAATTTGGAAGGATACATATAATTCACAAAAAAACTGTTTAATATGAGTTTGTAGTAAACTGAATAGGAGAGGGGACACACCGCACAAACATCAGCCTCAACAGTTGGAGTTGCTAAAGACCAAACACAATGGGCCATCTGGGTAACCAGTTCCATGACACCTTCTCCACCACTGGGGCCAAGAAGAAAATTTTGGACTCCTCCATTGTGGCAAAGGACATGGTAAATTTCTTAAGCATGGGGGCAACGATGTCTACATGGTCTATCCATGAATTCCTGTCCACTACAATCTCCTGAAGTGACGGAGAGTGGATTGTTAGGTCGTGCTCATGTATGCCAACACGCTTGAGGTGGAGCGTGCGCAAGCACGGGCAACATGAGAGCATGGCAACGATGTTGATGTAGCAGGACGACAGAGTCAACGTCTTGAGTGCGGTGAACTCGACACCGTCTGGCACACGACAGATGACGACGGGAAGTTCCATCGTGATCGAGGTGGCGCGGTGGAAGCAAGGTAGACCCACAATATAGGGATTTATTATTTCCAAGCGGAGGCCAAAGATGACCTCCTTCGGCTCAAGTCGCGCTGCAGCATGGAGCAGCGAGGTTACATCAGGCTTGCGGAGCCCATGGAGGCGCCTTTGTTTCTTGCGGACGTGCCAACCCTCCTTGGCGACATGGATCTCGAGGAGGGAAATCATGCTCGGGGGCCGAGGAACGTGGCCCATCGCCGCTTCGATCTTGGGGAAGGTGATGTTGAGGAAGACGATCTGTTGGAGGTGGGCCCAGAGGCCACACCACCGGCGGGAGAGAGTGCTGGTGCGCGCGGCGGCGGCAATGCATCTGAGTCGGGCAAGGATGAGGAGGAGTAGGTCAGTGGGGAGAGCACTAATGTGGTCCGCTTCACTTCCTAAGGTATCGAGCAGTGGTTTGGAGGAACGCCGCCGACGACGCCCCCATCTCAACTCCATCAGCTCTCTGCTAAAACTCCGATGTTCCCCTTCTATCTGAGACAACGAAGAGAGAATTCCTTTATACAAACCTTCTCTAATAATGTGTTTCCCCATTTGGACCAGAAATAAATATTTCCTATTTGGCACGGGACATAAATTTTATCCCTAATTTCACATTTCCGCCAATATTGGCTACTAATGATGGTCTCTTCCCTGTTTTACACATGGGCTAAATTCTATTGGTAATATGACACCTTTTGTCAATTTTGGCTACTAAGAATGTTAGATGAAAATTAGGTGTGCGCAAATAGGGATGGTTTCGTTTCCCGGGGCCAAACAGGGAAGCACATTTTTAGAAATGACTAGTAAGCTTAGTCGAAGAACTGTCTTGTATGCAATAGCGTGCCATGAGAAGCCCAAGGACAACCGCTCGGCCCAAGAGAGAGAGGAACTCCAACCCAAAGAAGTCGGGAGCTGGCGGGTCTAATGACCGAAGATATATATTCACCACCCAACGAGCCAAATAGGCATCGAAGAACAGAGACCTGAACCTGGCGCCGTTGAGCGAACTCCTCCTCGCACATCCCGACTCTACTTCCCATTCCCCTTCTTGATGATGAACCCTAGCTACCCTCTTGTACTGAATTCGTCGATTCTGAGTGAAATCCAGTGCTTGATCTAGATAAGCCTATTTGGTCCCTTGATAGTAAAGGGGTTTATTCTGTGAAGTCGATGTATAAAATGATAAATTTTGGGGGTATAACTTCAATATGGAAAGATTATATTTGGAGGATCAAAGTTCCTCCAAATATACATGTGTTTCTCTGGTTAATGGTGCACAATAAAAGTTTAACCTCTGGACAAACTTGCAAAACGGCAGCATGTAGCTGACCTGACTTGTGTCTTCTATAATGAGCTAGAGAGTATTCAACATCTTTTCTTTAACTGTGTGGTGGCTCGTCAAGTTTGGGGTGTGTTATCTGTTTCTGCTGATATACATATTCCTGAATCTTTTAGTTCATTCATTCCCTTATGGAAGAATAAGAAGAGTCACGATGCTGTTAATCTAATCTGTGCTGCTACCTTATGGAGCTTATGGTTGTTTCACAATGAATTTGTTTTCCAGGAAAGAAAATGGAGAAGTATCAGGTGTGTGCTGGATTTGGTGGGGAAGCATATTCTTCAATGGAAGGTGCTATGCACGGACACCCAGGCTGCGCTACTCCTCCGATGCTTGAAGCTGCTCGACCATCATCGCGGGGAACTGCTTAGAATCACCTGGCATGTTGATGAGGCTGGGGTGGTTAGGTAATGGAGCTGCTGTAGCTGTGCGCTCTTGTATCCCTCCTTTGGGCTTTTAGCCATCTAGAACTTGCTTATCTCCAAGGAGTTTTTCCATTCAGTTCCATGTAATAAGTCCACTGCAGCTACTCTCAGGCTGGAGCCGAAAGCTGTGAAACGGTCTGGTGACGGTTGTGCCTTTGCTTTTTAGTAAAAGTTGGGGCGGGGGGCAACCCCTTTCATTTAAAAAAAAGGACCGTATCATTTGGTATTCAGAGCCAATCCACCACCTCCAAAATTCCCCCCACCGTAGTCACCATGAGCAGCCTAGCTGAGCAATTCGGTCGAATCCGGGACGCCGTGTGCGAGTTGCTGGAGTTGGTCGGTGCAGACGCTGAAATCATCAAGTCTCCCACACCAGCACCAACAACCGAAGAGATTGAGGTTGACCACGACAATGACACTGCCAGTCTTGCACGGTTGCACCTGTGGTGACTATCCCTGGTGTCGGCCTCGACGTTTGCATCGATGATGTCCTGCCTCATGTCTCCTCACCACCAACTATTGCCTTTGAGGAGGCTGTTGAGGTTGTCCCCTCTGCAACCAGCAGCTCATCCACCATGTTGTATGCCATGTGTTTGACGGAATGCCCAAGTTACAAGGGTGCCACATTGGATTTTGCGTTCACCCCAGCCACGACACCCACATCGCTCACGGCCACCGCCTTCGAGCAACTGCTAGGAAGGGATTTGGAAAGGATCATGCCAAATGGTCTCCAGCTGCTACTGTGACCTTCATGTATGAGCCTGATATACATATTAATGAAGAGCTCATGGAGAAACTTACACTTGAGGAAAAACAAAGCTAGGTGGAGAGCAGCCCTACAAAAGTATTTGACATCGATCCTGTCACCCAACAAGGTCAGCCTGTTCTCTACTAGTGCTTCTCCGTCACTTGTTTTAACAACATCATCAATGAATCCGGAGTTTTAGGGGGTTTTCATATGCTATGCTAAACTATTGCTAGATTCACTGTGTTTGTGTGTGTGTGTGCGCGCGCATGGGGTTACGCACACAGGTCTGTGGGCGAACTATTCCTAGATTCATCAGACATCTTACATGCAGTATTAGTCAAATCATTCAACACCACAACTATGATGTTATGCAGTCTCCATGCATTACTGCAGATAAGCCATCAATATTTGCTGATGCTGCAATCTGTCACTACAAAGTTGTAGGCACATAATTGTAACCCAGCACCTGCTATTGTAAGGGGTGCAGGTGTTTCTATTCAGTGCTTGTGTACTTATATCTGCTAATCTTTTTATGGCTGTTAGAATTAAATTACTGTCAAAGACGCGCGTTTGTTTTTTGTCTGGCTGACAACTTGACATATCAATACGCATAGCACTGATACTTCATACTAGTTATTTTGACGACAAATTCTTATCGATGTTACAGAAATCTATTAAAATGGACTACGCAGAGCAATAATTGTTGTGTCAATATATTTACTAGTAACATGTGACTGTAAAACTGTGTTTACTATTACCAAAATTATGTTTCCATTCATGATGAAGATACCGCAAATTGCGCTGTTCTGTTTACTGAACTCTTGGGGTGCTTCTCCAAAGTGCAAGAGAACAAAATTACGGCAAGTAAGCAACCACAACAACATATGCAAACCATCCTAATGATTGTTAGAAGACATTCCTAAACTCTGAGAGCTCTAGTAGCCATAATTTACATTTCATGAATGCCTTCTTCTAGCAGATGCCTATCTGTATAAAATAATATATTTTCAAATTATTATGATAGATGGGGTTGTATTTTATTTTCATATATGCAAGTGGAAATTAAGCCATGGAGCAGTATGTTTCTAAATAATATACTCCCTCTGTAGACTAATACTAGACGTTTTAGGTCACTGAAATAGTGATCTAAAACGTCTTATATTAATTTACAGAGGAAGTACTAGATTGTGTGCTTACTAGTTGTGTGGCAGTTGGCCCAAACTTAAAAATATGCGGCCATTTGGCCATTTGTCTTATTTATTGCATATAACAAACCATTTGATTTTGAGCATGCATGCTTCTGTGTCACTCTCAGGTGACGATTGTGGATCCAGAGGCATACACATACGACGATGAGGTGATCAAGAAAGCAGAGGCCATCGGGAAGCCAGGATTGGTGGAAATCAACGCCAAGGAGAGCTTTGCGTTCACCGTGGAAACGACCGGTGCCATCACATACGATGATGAGTTCATCATGAATGCTATCACGGTCCTAAGGCAGAAGTTGGACGCCATTCGCCAACAAGATGACGACGGCGATCTTGGCGAGCTCGACGCCCACCTTGTTGGAGGCTAACCGGTTGCTTTCTCTGGAAAAGAAATCACTGGTCGTGTCTTTATTTCTTCCGTGTGTAGTGTAGGCTTGTCTGACTGGGGTGTTTGTGGCAAGAGGTAATGGATGATGCCTCCTTTGATCTTGGAACGGATGCCTCCTTTGGTATCCAGTACCAAAACTTTAGTGGATGAACAGTGAAGCAAAATGCAGCCTGATGGAGGAATGATGGAAACATCTGTTTGTTTACTACTGAGTAATACTATAATACTCCAACCAAGTAGGAAGGGGGGAAGCAAAATGCAGCCTGATGAATGCAACTACAATCAAGCACACATTTACATTGGGTGGTAATTAATTAACTAGCCCTAAATTATTCAAGTCAATCGAGGTGAATAACAATAAATGACTGGTGAACATCCATCTATGTCTGAAACCATGCTCTTCATGTCTCAAATAAGTCAACACATCCAAACCAATTAACCAAACCATAAACTTGAATGATGGAACCAGCAAACCAAGGCGAGGCAAAGCAGAAGAACAAGAGACAAATGGTTTTTATTCTTTCTACCAAGTTTGGATCCATATCTAACCTCCCAAGCAATCTGCCGCCTGCCAGGTGAAAGTGCAATCATGCCCTTAATCATATTTTGATGTTGATGACAATATGTATGCTAGGGACTAATCATGTTTATCAAGTATATCTCAGGATTATGTCCCAAAGACCGTGTGTGTGGATCATGACTAGGGATAATATGCATATAACTCAAGAATGTAGATACAAGACATTGGCTTTGTTTACGGTTTGTTCTTGAGTATAGGGATCCCGCACTATTAAGAGGGGATCGTTGGATCTAGTGGAAGACTTGCTCAAAACCCACAACTCCTATTCTTTCTCCCCGGACGTCCGGTACTCTACGGACGTCCGGTCCTTCTCAGTTGTCCGGAAGTCCGGCTCCCTCCGGTTGTCCGGTGTTCCTTTACAGAATGATATTTGCGGATTTCCGGAACTCTCTGGACGACCGACCTCCGGATGTTCGGCTGGTCTCAGACGTCCGACACTTTCACCACAGAACTGTATTTACGGATTTCCGGGCTTCTCCGGTCTTCCGGGCTCTGAACGTCCGGCACGTCTCGGACGTCCGTATCCTGTGCCCTGATCCATGGCTCATATATTTCCAGTGGCCGGACGACCGATAAGTGTCGGACGTCCGGACTTATTTGTGCCACCGGACGTCCGGTATTGTCCAGACGTCCGACCTATCCTGTGCACTAAAGGGTCCCAAACGGTCACTTTTCCATACCCACTACATATATACCTCTCCCTTCCACGGGATAAGGTTGACCATTCACTTTGAGCTTTCCAAGAACACTCTTCACTCTCTCTCTCTCTCAATCACCTACATCAAATCCTAGATCCCTAAGTGATCTAGGAGCATTTGAGAGAAGTTCTCCGATCAAGTGATAGATCCACTCCTTCCCCTTCTTTGCACCAAAGGAATTTGTGATTTGAGCAAGTCTTGAGATTTTCTCCAACGTTCCTATTACTCTTGGAGGTTGGAGACTCCTAGGCAGTAGGAGTCATTCGGAGAGGAATCAACCTTTGTGATTACCCCCGGAAAGTTTGTGAGGGTTTGGAGATCACCCCAAGGTCTACCACTAGTGGTTGAGAAACGCCTCCATGGTGTTGTCTCAAAGGGAGAATAGGGTGAGCCTTTGTGGCGTTGGTGTGACTTCGTGGTAACATCCACCTCTCTAATGGTGACTAGCTTCCCTCCAAGGAAGTGAACATCGGCATACATCCTCGTCTCCTGGAGTTGCGGTTATTCCTAACCCTAACTCTCTACTTGTGGTCACTTGTCTCTTTGCACTTACTTACATCATATTGTGCTTTCTTACTTATGTGCTTGTGTTACTTGCTTAGTATTTAGTACTCACTTGCAATTGTTAGGCTCACCTTCATATTCCGCATTATTGCCTAAAATTGCTAAGAAATAATTAAAATTTTGTAATTGTACCTATTCACCCCCCTCTAGGTCCATCTTGATCCTTTCAATTGGTATCAGAGCCTCGTGCTCTATTCTTGTGGCTTAACTGCCCTAGAGCGAGATGAACCCGGATGGGACTCCCCTGGTTGTAGATCCGAAGGATAAAGGCGAGGCTTCCTCTGAAGTCAAGTCCTTTACGTCCGAGGATCTGGAATGGGCCCTTGATAAGCAAAAAGAGGAGCATGATGCTTCTCTTGAGGCCTTGGTCCAAATGAGATTAGCCACATTGTCCACGGTGCTTGCACCACTCTCGGGTGGTGTGGCTTCAAGGCCAACTATGCATGCTTCGTCACTTGGTCAACATCCTCCTAGCAATGAACACGCTAGTGTTCCTTGGATTTATGCAAGACCTCAGGTTGAGAAACCAAGATATAATCCTCAAGGAAAACCTCCTTTACTTAGTGCCACTTCCGATTTTGCGTTGTGGAGAGTTGCTATGCAGGATCATCTTCGACATGGAAATGATGAGATGCTGGAGATCATGGAGTATGGTTATCATGTGGTTGATCGAAAGAACCCTACACCAAGAGAAATTTATGACAAGAATCTCAATGACACTGCAATCATGTGTATAAGGAGAGGTATGGATGAAAAGCAAAGGAGACCGTTCATACACATCACAAGTGCCAAGGAACTATGGGAAAGTATTATAAGATCCAAGACTGGCACCTCTACCCTCCGGAGTGCTCAATATGAAATTGCCAAGGGGAAATTACAAAACTTTTGTATGGAGAAAGGTGAAACCCCCCATCAACTCCATGAGCGTCTCATGACTCTCGCTGCCGACATTGAGTCATGTGAGTGCGACAAGACACAAGATGGATTCAACATGACTAAGGGATTCCTTGTGGATAAGTTGCTTCATGCTCTTTCCCCATATCACCATCAAATGGTGTGGGACATAAGACAAGACCATACCTTCAAGGAAATGACTACAGATGACATCATATCCACCTTCCAACTATTTGAAGAGTCAAAGGCTAATGCCACAAAACATCTTGCCATGCATGGTACCCCATCATCAAAGACCAATTTTGCATTGAAGGCCAAGCATGTATGTGAAGATGAGCAAAGTGAAGAAGAAGAAGAAGATGATGATGATGATGAAGATGGTGATGAGATTGAATTCGATGAGGGCCCTTCATATGAAGACATGGCTCTCTTTGTCAAGAAGTTTAGCGCGGGAAAATTCAAGGGAAGATTTGAAAAGAAGAAAGTAAGAAAATGCTACAACTGTGAGGAAACCAACCACTTCTCCAACGAGTGCCCTTATGAGAAGAGAGAAGATAAACCAAGGTTTCCCAAGACCTTTCCCAAGAATAAGTTGCCAAATCCATTGAACTCCAAGCTTAAGAAGAGAGATGGAAAAGCAATGGTTGCTCAAGAAGAATCCAATCCGGATGATTTTAGTGGTGTTGCCGGAGTTGCTCAAGACTCTCAAAACACCTTGAGGTTAGTAAACAAGAGTGGTGACGTGGTCACCTACAACTACATGAAAGACTACAAGGGCAACGCTCACAAGTGCCTAATGGCAAATGCCATGGTTGAAGATGGAGAGGACCAAAGCTCTCCTGACAAGGTCAAGGTAACTCCATGATCAAATCCTCCACTTTTCACTCCTTCTACTCCTTGTGATGAGTATCTTGATGCAGAGGATAGTTATGAGGATGATGATCTAGATGATCCTATGAGTGCTAAACTTAATAAGTTCATGTGCTCACTCAAAGGAAAGAAGCTCACTATGTTTCGTATGCTTATGGAGATGGTGAGTAAGCACACCATCACCATTAAGGAACTCAAAACCCTCATCACCGAGGAAAAGGAAAAATGTGAAATCCGTGAGCGGAAAGTCCAATATGAGGAAGCACGAAATGATGAACTGTGCTTAAAAATTGGTGCGAATATTGATGTTCATACTAATGATCTTGCCTCCTTGAAAAAGACTATTGACTCTTGCGAAGAGTTAATGAATGATAAACGTAAGCTTGTGAAGTCTCATGCTTCTCTCTGTAAGGATTGTGAGCTTCTATCCGTGTCTCTCAAGACTAAGGAAGGAGAGCTCATCGTTCTTACAAAGAGTTTTGAGACGCTCAAACTTACTTATCTTGAAACTCTAGCCAAGGCTTACTCTTCTCCTATTATCAATGTTGATGCTTGTACTACTAACTCTAGTAGTGATCTAGCATCTATTCTTGAGGAAAATCGCTTTCTCAAGGCTCAAATCGAGAAAGGTCTCATGACATGTGCTCAAGGGCAAAAGAATCTTGATGAGATATTGAGCCAACACAATGAGGTGTTTGCCAAAGAGGGACTTGGGTTTGACCCAATCACAAGCAAGAAGAAGACGTCCTCTCAAAAGTGCACAACCCCTCTAAAGGAAACATTTTTACGAGAAGGGCTCAAGGAGAAAGGTAAGGTTGTGAGTGGGAAGGCCACAAGGGGCATGCCCACTCTCAACAAGCCTAAAGAGTTCATGCCTCCATCCTATGTACCTCATAAGACTAAGGATGGAGAAGTTTATGCAAAATTTGTTGGTCCTCGAAATGCATTCCGGTTCTATGCTATTTGGGTCCCTAAGACCCTTGTGACTAACTTGAGAGGTCCCATTGCAAAATGGGCGCCTCTAACCAAGTCTTAATTGTGTGTAGGTTTACTTCTCCGGTGGAGTGAAATGGGTGATTGATAGTGGATGTACAAATCACATGACTGGAGATAGCAAATTGCTCTACGATTTCATGGAAGCTATTCAACCTTTCATGAGCATTATGTTTGGTGGAGGTTCAAAAGGACAGGTACTCGGGTTGGGCAAGGTGGCTATCACAAATGACATGTCTCTTGCAAATGTAATGCTTGTCCAATCCCTTAAATACCATTTGCTTTCTGTTCGCCAATTGGCATCTGTTGGTTATGATACACTCTTTGGACTAATGGATGTGAAAGTATTTAAGAGAGATACTCTTGAAGTGGCCTTTGTTGGAGAGTTGGATGGCAACCTTTACACGGTTGATTTCTCGAAGGAGAGCACATTCCATGAAACTTGTCTAATGGCCAAGGCCGACAAGGGGTGGCTATGGCATCGCCGGCTAGCCCATGTCGGCATGAGAAATCTTCAAGATATCTTAAAAGGGAATCACATCCTTGGACTAACCAATATCTCTTTTGAGAAAGATCGTGTGTGTAGTGCATGCATAGCCGGGAAGCAACATCAATCAAAGCACCCACCCAAGAACATTGTGTCTACTTCAAGGCCCCTGGAGCTCCTTCATGTGGATCTCTTTGGGCCTCCTTCATGGGATAGTCTTGGTGGGAAAAAGTATGGACTTGTCATTGTTGATGATTACTCAAGATATACATGGGTGTTCTTCCTCAAGTCCAAGGACGAGACGAAGATCACCTTAATTGATTTTGCCAAGCAAGCACAACAGAAATTTGACAAAGAAATCTTGGCAATAAGAAGTGACAATGGCTCTGAATTCAAGAACTATACCTTGGAAGAATTCCTTAGTGATGAAGGGATTGAGCATCAATATTCAGCTCCATACACTCCTCAGCAAAATGGTGTAGCCGAAAGGAAGAACCGTACACTTGTAGAGATGGCAAGGTCCATGTTGGATGAATACAAGTCACCACATAGTTTTGGGGCCAAAGCTGTCAACACCGCATGCCATGCATCAAACCGTCTCTTCCTTTGCACTATATTGGAAAAGACTCCATATGAGCTTCTAACTGGGAACAAGCCAAATGTCAAGTACTTTCGTGTATTTGGGTGCAAATGTTTCATCCTCAACAAAAGAGAACGGTTAGGAAAATTTCAATCCAAAACAATTGAGGGTATATTTGTTGGCGATGGATCAAACTCTCACGCCTATAGAGTCTACAACAAATCCAATGGATGTGTTGTAGAAACTTGTGACGTGGTATTTGATGAATTTAATGGCTCCCGTGGGGAGCAAGTTGATCTAAGTGATGTAGGTGAAGAAGATTCTTCTCAGGACATTTTGACCATGGGTATTGGTGCACTTCTTCCTATGGAACAAGAACCTCATGATGATGAAGAAGAAGATGGAAGTCTCACACATCATCAAACTACTTCAACACCCATACCATCACAAGTTCCTATTGCTCAACCGATGCCCTTAGCCCAAGTAGAAGAAGATGATCAAGTTCCTCTTCATGATAATCTTCAAGAACAAGATCATCATCAATGGCAAGAACAAGAAAGTCCAATCATTGATGATGAACCTCAACAAATCCAATATGAACAAGAAGATATTCCTCCACACATTAATGATCCATATGTTGAGGACGTGGATGGAACCTCGAGAAACTCTAACTTCCATCATGCCCCAAGTGGCCGGTCGCGTTGATGTTGACAAGATTCTCACCGGCATATCGGAAGGTAGAGTCACTCGTAAACATTTGACAAACTTTTGTGCTCACTTCTCTTTTGTGTCTAGTGTTGAGCCCCTCAAGGTACAAGACGCATTGATGGACAACGATTGGCTAGTTGCTATGCAAGAAGAGTTGAATAGTTTTGAACGCAACCAAGTTTGGTCATTTGTCACGCCCAAGATGCGACCCTATCCTAAAGGAACTCGAAGGTCCCACCAAGGATAGAAGCACATATTGAAGACGCTTTTGCAAGGTGGATATCATTACATCAACATTACATAATAGATAGGGATACATACATGAGGCATACAATGCCACTCGAATACAACATCACAATACATAAGAGCATCATCCGACTACGGATGAAACACAAACAGAAGCTCAAACGACATCCACCCTACTAGCCCAGGCTGCCGACCTGGAACCTATCCCCTGATCGAAGAAGAAGCAGAAGAAGAACTCCAAAACAATCAAACATCGCTCTCGCGTCATGATCATCGCATAACATGTACCTGCAACTGTTGTTGCAGTAACCTGTGAGCCACGAGGACTCAGCAATCCCATTACCATGGGTATCAAGACTAGCAAAGCTTAAAGGTAAAGGAAGTGGTAAAGTCGTGAGGCTGCAGCAGCGACTAAGCATGATATGGTGGCTAACATACGCAAATAAGAGCGAGAAGAGAAGCAAAGGAACGGTCGCGAAGCTAGCAATGATCAAGAGGTGATACTGAACTCCTACTTACGTCAAACATAACCCAAAACCGTGTTCACTTCCTGGACTCCACTGAAAAGAGACCATCACGTCTACACACGCGGTTGATGCGTTTTAATTCGGATCTGGTGTCAAGTTATCTACAACCGGACATTAACAAATTCCCATCTGCCACATAACCGCGGGCACGACTTTCGAAAGTTTATACCCTGCAGGGGTGTCCCAACTTAGCCCATGATAAGCTCTCGCGATCAACGAAGGATATACCTTCTCCCAGGAAGACCCGATCAGACTCGGAATCCCGGTTTACAAGACATTTCGACAATGGTAAAACAAGACCAGCAAAGCCGCCCGCTGTGCCGACAAATCCCGATAGGAGCTGCACATATCTCGTTCTCAGGGCACACCGGATGAGCCAGACGTCGGGTTGGCATAGACCCTGATTGCCCAGGGGGCGCCGGACATCGCTCGGTTTGGACCAACACTTGGACAAGCATTGGCCCCGGGGGGCTAAAATAAAGATGACCCTCGGGCTCCGGAAACCCAAGGGAAAAAAGGGCTAGGTGAGGCAAATGGTAAAACCAATGTTGGGCCTTGCTGGAGGAGTTTTATTCAAAGCGAACTATCAAGGGGGTCCCATAAATCACCCAACCGCGTAAGGAACACAAAATCCGGGAACATAATACCGTTATGACGGAAACTAGGGCAGCAAGAGTGTAACAAAACACCAGGCATAAGGCCGAGCCTTCCACCCTTTACCAAGTACATAGATGCATTAATAATATAAGAGATATTGTGATATCCAACATAATCTTGTCCACCATGGACCAATCTTCAACTTCACCTGCAACTAGCAGCGCTATAAGAGGGGCTGAGCAAAAGTGGTAACATAGCCAAACAACGGTTTGCTAGGAAGGGTGAAAAAGATTAGAGGCTGACATGGCAATTTGGGAGGCTTGATAACAAGTGATAGGTAGCACAACATAGCGATAGAACAAACAACTAGCATAGCAATGATAGTAGTGAGATCCAGGGTAGCGGTCATCTTGCCTGAAATCCCGCAAGGAAGAAGAACGAGTCCATGAAGAAGACGAACGGATGAAGCCGAACCAAGCGTAGACGAACGAATCCTCACGATCACAACGAAACGGGAAACTATCGAGAAGAAGCACACAACATGGTAAACACACCACACATAGACAAGACATGATGCACAACAAGCATGATGCATGACAAAGCTAGATGAGGCTACTCATGGCAAGAGATTATGCAAACAAGAGCAACACATCAAGGCAAGTTTAAATGAGGCCGGGAACAACATATAACAATTCCGGTAAGTCCTCATATGCAAATTTCGAAATTGGTCCAGATCTGAATAAACCTTATGTTAAAGTTGTTAAACAGCAAGTTAATATGCACCAAGATGATCTACACGAGATTCTAGTCAAGTTACATATAAAGTTCATTTACTTCGGAGCTACGGCCTAGAAGATATGAGCAAAACAAGTTAACCATGGCATTGATGCAAAATGCATACAAACATCAAGCAAACACTCTCAAAACATGGATGCAACATGATAATATGAAACTACATGCAAAATCAAGCAAGTTTCATATAGAGCACACTCAAAACGGAGCAACGGTTCAACACATACACTCTATACAAGTTTAAAGGACAAGCTGTCCAAAACAGCAACTAGGCATATCGCAAGCTTCAAAATAACATGCTACAGCATCCTAACATGATAACAAAAGTCATGGACATGATGTATAGGTAAAGCATAACAAAACATGAACACTGAGCTATCTCCAGAAATCACTAGAACATGCTCAAAAAGACATGGCAAGATTGTATATAATAACAGTTTCGGACTTTGCAGAAATTACATCAGGTTGCAATGTTTAGAGCTATCAAATAACATGTTACAGGAACTTATCATGTCAAACAAAGGCATGGCATGAACCTACTAAATGCATAGAACAAAAGTCCTTTACTGACCATGAGCCAAAAAGGATCAGAAGATATGATGGCACCCATGTAAACATGGCAAAAGATATGACAGATTCATACATGGCAGGAACAACAATAAGTAGGCATGTTGGTGAGCTTGTACCACTCACCACAGAGCATCTCATGGCATGGCAAGGCAACAAACAGTAAGAAGACATGTTTATGAAGATAAGAATGGCAAAAACAAGTTCATAGATTGCATGGATCTCTAGCAAAGCTCATGGCAAAACTGAACTTAATGTTAACAGGCTGACAGCAACATTATTTAGCAATTTGAGAGCAAGATTACAACAAGCTACAGCAGGCTATAAATGCAACCAGGAGCACGGATGGATAAAGCATGACATGTATAACAAAACATCCTTAGTGAACATCTCCATATTATGCATAGAATGACTTGTAGAAGCAGGTTTACATAGCATCATGAAATAACAGATTCAGACTAGCAAAACAGCAACAGCAAGTACACTACTTCACGAGCTCGATGCACTCACTACAAGACTAAAAAAAAATACATGGATTGCACCCCCTGTAAAGATGGCATATCATAGTTCAAAACTCATGTAGGACTCATGCTCATAGGATGCACACACAAAATGCAACGAAAATGACAAATCACCAAGTTATAGCAGTTTCAGCAGATTAACATCATATAGCACTCTTGCAACAATGATTCAGGCATCAAGATGAACTCAAATTAACATGGCACACTGGAACAAAATGAAGAGCATCTCTCGATGAACATTTTGACATATTACACGTACAAAACGGAGCAGTATGCAACAAGTTATGATGCGATGAACATGGGCACACAATGTTATGAACTCTGGGGACTTAGTAGGAAAACGACCTTCGGGATCTAGGGTTCGTCTGGGCACGCGAACCGAGGTAACTCTGGCGAGGTGGTGGCTTGCTCCGGTGAGGTCGAGGACGGCGCGGGAAGGTGTTTGCTAGGGTTTCGGGGGAAATTATCCGTGAATTTGGGGTAGGGCACCTATTTATAGATTCTGGGAGCTAGGAGAGGCCAAATGAGGAGCGGTTTTCGCCCACACGATCGTGATCGAATGACCGAGAGCATGGAGGGGGTTAGTATGGGTTTTGGGCCACTTTGGAGGGGAGTTGGGCTGCACACAAAAGAGGCCTTTACGGTTCCCCGATTAACCGTTGGAGTATCAAACGACCTCCAAATGGAACGAAACTTGACAGGCGGTCTACCGGTGCTATACCAAGGCCGCTTGGCAAACCTCAGTCCATTCCGAGAATGTTTAACACCCGCTCACAACAAGAGACAAAAAGGGGGACGCCGAAGGACATAGGAGTGCCGGATTGCAAAACGGACAACGGGGAAAAAGCTCGGATGCATGAGACGAACACGTATGCAAAATGAGATGCACATGATGACATGGCAAAATGCAACACGCAAGCAAATGACATGGCCACGACGGCGAATAACTGGCGGACACCTGGCGCATCGGATCCGGGGCGTTACATCATAGTCAAGAGGCCATCTACCGAGCACAACGTCGTTGGAACAAAATGGATTTTCAAGAACAAGCAAGATGAAAATGGTGTAATCATCCGTAACAAGGCAAGGTTAGTGGCACAAGGGTACTCACAAGTTGAAGGTTTGGACTTTGGTGAGACCTTTGCCCCCGTTGCCCGTCTTGAATCCATTCACATCTTACATGCTTATGCCGCTTTCAATGGTTTTACATTACATCAAATGGATATGAATAGTGCTTTTCTTAACGGTCCTCTCCTAACATTCATTTGTGCGAGAAGTTTGCGGCTTCCATGACCAAGAATTTTGAAATGTCACTCAATGCGGATTTGAAGTTCTTTCTTGGATTTCAAATTCAACAATTTCAAGAAGGAATTTTCTTATCTCAAGCAAAGTACCTCAAGGATATCCTAGAGAAGTTTGGCATGTCTGATGCTAGTCCATGCAAGACACCCATGCCAACCAAAATTTCTCTCACTCAAGACACAAATGGTACTCCTTTCGACCCATCTATTTACCACTCTATGAATGGTTCATTGCTTTATCTTTGTGCATCTAGACCAGACATCATGTTCAGTGTATGCATGTGTGCTAGATTCCAAGATTTCCCTATGGAAAGTCATCATAAGGCGGTTAAGCATATTCTTAGATACCTTGTTCACACCCCAAAGTTGGGTCTCTAGTACCCCAAGGATGCTAAGTTTGATCTCATTGGGTACACTGATGCGGATTGGGCTGGAGACAAAGTGGATCGTAAGTCCACATCCGGTGCATGTCAGTTTCTTGGACGATCCTTGGTAAGTTCACTACTAGGAAAACCCTTACCAGTAGCGCTGGTTTTTTGGCTATTAGTAGCGCGGGCGGGCGCGCTACTGCTACAATGCTACAACTATTTTTTAGCAGTAGCGCTTGTTTGAACCAGTGCTACTGCTATCTGTATCTAGCAGTAGCGCGCCTCTGTCCATCGCTACTGCTAATACTAGTAACGTGGCCGTTCAAAAAAAATGCTACTGGTAAGCAGCGCTGCTACTACTCCAATACCCCATGCTACTGCTAGTATTTTCTTTTTTTTATGTTCCTATATTCGTATTTTTACAGGTTTTATACAGTTACATAATACACATACACTGGAACTATATGAAAAAGGAATGTCTCATCATCATCGTCGAAGTGGTACAACATAGTCTCATCATATCAACATAGTCTCAACACAAATGATGTCGATCTCATCATCATCTCGAAATAGCGATACAAGTTAATGATGACATGTCTCTTACATTGTCACCATAGACACATGTTTCATCATCTACCTAAACTAAGACATACACATAAGAGCGATCACGCTGATCAAAAGCGGTATTAATATTATGTAGTAGTTTTTGCAGCGGCGCTGGTTCTGAATCCCCTGTTGTGCTATGAATCTCAAGTAACTAGCTTCGGCTTCCACTCTGCTATCAAACTCTTTCTGGCTTCCGCTGGAGAAGCCAGAGACTTGAGCCTGACACTCTAGCCACTCATCATACACACCCGGAACATGCCCTACATACATGACATACAACTTCCACGCCATCGTTGATCTATATACCTGTCAGAGATGCACATATATATACCATGAAGCGAATTCAACAAAATAGTTATGAAATAGAAGCAACATATATAGTAAACATAGTTAACAAATTTTATCATACCGAAAGTAATTAACTAGAGCGCGGCACCATACATCTAATAGTTTTGTCGTACTGAGAGATTCGAAGTTTCGTCGTACAGAAAGTAACAAGTAACTAAACAAACACATTGTTTTTAAGCAGTGCACTCTTCCCATCTGTCCATATCCGGAAGGGTGCACCCAAGCTTAGTGAAAGGCGTCATGTCCTGACGCTGTAGGGCAATGCGGGTTCGGACGTCAGCTCACGATATTGGGCCGACGTAGAACATCCCATTCTCTTCGGGGACATCTTTGATGACGATGGACGCAATTTCCTGTTGGATCCGGTAGAAATCATTTTGAAGTCGATTATCCGGCACGACTCCAAAGGCTTCGGCCCATCTCTGGATATGGGTATTGGATGAAGATTTCATGCAAAGTGATTGCACATCCTTTCTGTACTCCATCATTAGATGGATGACGTAGAATCCATCATTCTCACTTCTTGCCGGTTGCTGGATGCAACAGAAGTCAGTCTTGTGGCTGAAACAAAGCCCTGCCTTATTTGTTTTTTTGTGTTGGATGTAGCCACCCCGCATGCTGAAGCCCAGCATAGCTCTGTCCAGAACATACTTTATGTGTGTGTAATCTTTCTTCTGTATGTTCTTCGATGGGTCCAAATATAGAGCGCGGGAGTAACGCGGGTAAAGAACAATGAGAACGGCACGACACCCCTAGATGCGCAAAATACACGATCAAGTAACTATTGAAATGCACGAAAGGATGTATGTGTTATAGTGCTATCCGTGGATGACTTACCTGGGATGATAAGGTAGGAGAATCATTTCTTTGTCCTTATTGCCGACCAAGAATTCTTCAATGTACTGACTCGCATATTGACGGTTGGCGTCGTTGATTGACAAGAAGCCCTAATGCATGTAGTATGGGTCCGCGACCACAAGACCAGTGACTTGCTCTCTCCTGACGATGTAGTTCATGTGCAGCGCATACAGGAGGACGAACGTAAAATCGAGTGTCCTCATTTGAAACATCTGGAAGATGTAATCAAACCTCAGGAAGAAGAGGTCCGCGGGGCATGTGTGGACATACATCTTGCAACTTCTCGGCACATGAACCGTATAAAGTGGGTATCCTGGATCATCCGAGGCGAGGAGGCTTCTCTCTGTCGAAAGCACATGGTCATGGTGTCTCCTAAGATCCCCTTCTATGGCAGCTAGTGCATTCGCCGGTACCATTGGCTCTCCCACGACATGGATTAACGGCGCATGTTTCATCGGTACATGGTCAACCTTGGTCGAAGGCGGCTGGATGCTAGAACCAACATCGCCATCTCTATTGGATTTTCTTGTCGCCGGTCTCTTCCTCTGCTTCTTCTTGGTGGGCTCAGGTGCTGGTGGGTCTGTCAGACCCTCCCTGAGCACCACCCCTAGCGTTTTCGGGCTCAGCTTTGGACGACTCTGGCTAATTAGTTAAGCTTGGGTGGAGCCGGCATCTGGAGGCTTGTCCTGCGAGGATTGCATGAACAAAGACTTCTTGCACTCCCGAGGACGTTTCGACTCTGGTACATGCATCTCATATTCATATGGTTGACTCATTGTTACTTTGTTGTCAAAGGCAGTATTGAAATACTGGTTAGGGTCATCGTCGACCTCCTCCATGTCATGATCCCTATCCTCTTCCATGGGGCAGATGGCATCATCTGCCGGCGGAACGGTTGGCCCTCCTTCCTCATGTCTCTCGATCACAGCAAGCAGCACAGACGATGGTTGTACTTGTGTAGGTGGTGTTGTGGTCTTACCTTCCTGAGGTCCTGTTGGTGTGCTCCCGGCCACCTCGACACGCAGAAGATTTTTCGGCCACAGGATCGGCCAATTTTTGCATTGGCCAAGCTGTGTGGAGTTCTCGTCATCCTCTCCATCGGTTTGTATCGGACGAGGGAGACCCTCGTAGCCGACTTTCACACTTGCCACGGAGACCCTTAAGGCATTATCAGGCATCTGCCGGCAGTGAAACAATCGATCCTTAGGCTTCACTATAGTAACCTTCCCCACATCCACCAACCAGGCCTTCATGTTGTAAAGGAGGGTGCAGGAGTGGAGTCGGCCTACAAAGACATATACGTGTGGCGTCAGAGATCGAAAAAGAACGGCAACTGAAGATTAATTAATTAGTTGAATTGATGAAGGTGCGACGACGCGTATTTACCGTGAGGGCGTCGAGCTCAGCCAATGTCGACGGCCCGACATTCAAGCCAGAGACGGAGCTAGGGCTGCTGTGAGAGCTGGGTGGAGGAGCAGGTGCTGGAGGAGGTGCGGGTGCAGTTGCCATACTAGGTACGGGTATGGGTGTGGTGTTCATTGAGTTGCTCCCGGTGAAGCTGAGCATGGGAAAATCACTTGGTGGCGCATTTGGATTTTGTTGCACCCATGTGACCACTGTTGGAATCAAGCTTGTAAAGGCAGCCACCATATCAGATCTACATGCAGCGATTATATTTGGTCTCAGCTTTTGCTTTCTCCATGGCCCGCGCCACCTTCTCGTTGATAGTCACTTGACTGAACTTCTTTCTCTATCTTTTGGCCTTGGGGTCCTCGGTATAATAGTACTTCCAAGTGGCCCCATCCCCGGTGCCATGCACACGTCCATATTGCGGCCGCTGGCCTGGCGGGTGTCCCATCATTATGTTCATGGCCCGGTTGAAAGGAGTGTCCCACTTGTACTTCGCCGACGACTGAGTCGACTGAGTCGACAAGTCGCTCTCGGCCGCAAGCTTGTGTTGATCTCTCTGCAAAATGGACCGTGAATCATTTACGAATGCGACTATAATGTAGTAGACTTCGTTGATCAGAACCTAATATGTAAGGTGGTAAAATGATAATTACCAGTATTCTCATGAATTTCCTAGTCGGCCCGTCGGTGAAAAAAATTCTTTTTCTTGGGGTCCCATGAGAATCGGGCCCTGATGAAGTCGTGCTCCTGCTGGTCGGTAAACTCAGCCAATGGGTCTGGGATCCCCTGACGTTCATGTTCTACGTCCTCCTTAGCCCACACGAGCCTCTTTCCCATGTAACCACGACTTCCAAGGCGGTGGTTCCCCATGTTCTTTGCCTGCAGCTGCTTGCATCTCTCCGACCTGGCCTTGGCAGCTTCTTCATTGCAAGTCTCCTTGAACTTTTCAAAGTCCTCTATCGTAATTTTCGGATTGTCTGCAAAAATCTCGGTGTAGGTTTCATGGTCTACTTGAATCGCCTTTTTCACCCTAGTTTTCCAAGCGCTCAATGTGTTGCTGAACTTCCCTAGGGCTTTGTTGTTGATTTTTTTCATGGCATCATCATCCCATGGGTCGACTTCGTCATTACGACCGGGGAACAGGAATCTTGCATGCAACCTAGTTAGAAGCAGCTTCTTCAACTGTTCATTCTTCTGTATTTTTGTGGTGTTGATGTTAGCGGTATCCCGTAGGATGCATGCTAGTTGGTTGCCGTAACACGCTGCCACTTCTCACGGCTCTATTGGCTCGAACTCGCCAGGGTGCACCGTCGTGACGACCAGTCTTCCGGTGCCGAGCTCATTTGGGCGTGTGTCCTCTTTTCCTTCTTTCCCTCACTGGCTTGGGAGGTCCCACCTTCCATGCTATAGTTAGGAACATCATCAACACCAGTCTTAGTGCCGGTGTCGTTGGTGGCATCAGTGTCGGCACCGGCGCCACCACCGTCGTCATCCGTCATGACAAGGCGGTCCGGACACCCAGCTTCCTGTCTCTCCTGATCCATCAAAAAGTCGAGGTAGGCGTGTGCTCGACCTAATTGGGAGTGAGAACCTCCGGCCACATCGGTGTCGGTCATGTTTCCTAGGGTTCAATGTCGTAGTCGTGTAATTATCGAGCTTTATATAACAAAGTGAATAATGACAAAAAAAGTGACCTTTGTTTTGCCAGAAATGTCGTTTCATTCCCGCCACGACAAATCTCAAGCACTCGATATGTCCAACTTTCTTGCACAAGTCATGCCGAAATTCACGGAAAATTTCTGCATGACCTTTGCTAGAAAGTGCACATATAGAGCGCCTGAAATTTGCCGGAATGGAAATGAATCAACATTTCCGGCAAAACATAGGTCACTTAGCAACCGACAAAACATAGGTCACATATAGAGCATCTCGCAAGCAATGGAGCAACTCCAAATGGACTCCAATGGACATCATTTCATTTCATTTCATAAACTTTTGTTGTGTCCATCAACATTGCATTCAAATAAAATTGCAGACTATTTAATGGACTAGTTACAGAAATGCAAAATTGATCACCGCAAATTTTCACTAACAATACTTTTTGTACTTGCTGCCAATACAACTATTGTGGCTTAATACAAAAAACAATCTTCAGTTTCCACTAATCTTCAGTGGCAGAAAAATGCAAAATTGATCACCGCATATTTTCAGTTCCAAATTTGCTGCAAAAATGACCCTTTCCAAGATATTTTTTGAGCATTGTTTTTTGCAATGATGCTAGCTACTCCATTTTCAGTGGCATATTCAGTGGCTACTTCATTTACTTTTTTTTGATAACCAGTTTTTAGTCCATATTTGGTTGCATTTTGTAGGTTAATTCCTTGTGCTTATCAAGATAGTTGGTCCAACACTAAATGTTCAGTTATCAAAACTGAAATTTGCTGAAGTTTGGACAGTTATCAAAACTGAAATGTTCAGTTAACTGAAAATTTCAAAAATTTCTGTAAGTGAACAGTGTGCTCTAATTGAATTCAAATGAGATCATATTTGTATTCTAATTTGCTTTGAATTCTGTTAGTGAACAATTCTAGTTTGCTCTAACTAAAAGCAGCAGCAGCACACAGCAGCAGCAGCACACATGCATCAATGACAGCAAAAAAAAAGAGAATGCAGGGGGAGAACCTGCTGCACCTTGCCGAGCACCTTGCTTCCGGCCACCTTCTCCTCCTCGCCGAGCACCTTGCTTCCGGCCAAACCTGCTGCAGAGAACACATACGACCGGTCAGAGAGAGAGAGAGAGTGAGTGAGAGAGAGAGAGAGACTGCTGGGGGGAGGGGCACC
>NC_057813.1:712139273-712144339 GCF_018294505.1 Triticum aestivum | reverse complement strand
GGGGTCGCCGAGGCAGAGGGGGTCCTTTTCCTCCTTGTTGATCTGCAAAACCAAATTTGGTCAGAGAGAGAGAGAGCGAGAGCGTTGGAGTGGGAGGAGCCGGGCCAGGGGTGCACCTAGGGCAGGGGGCAACATGGGGGGAGGGAGCGTCCGGGTGGCCAGTGGCCGGCGTCAGGGTCGGGTGCGGCGCGTGTCGATGGCGGCGTGGGCAGGTGCGGGCATCGGCAGAGGCGTCGGCGTGTACGGGCGTCGATGGTGGGTGGGCAGGTGCGGGCGTCGATGGTGGCGTGGGCGGGTGCAGGCGGTGACGGTGGCGTGGGCGGGTGCGAGAGAAATGGGATCACGCGAGAGAGTGAGAGAGAGGGGGGAAAGAGATGGGTGCAGTGGCTCTGTATACGCACCTTAGCTATAGCGCGTCTGGGAAAAACGCGCTATAGCTAACTTATCTATAGCGCCGCTCTAGCGAAAACGCGCTACTGCTGACGTTTTCGTTTTCGTTTTCTTTTTTTTCTTTTTCTTTTTTTAGCTATAGCGCTGCCCTAGCAAAAACGCGCTACTGCTAACTTTTTCTTCTTCTTTTTTTCTTTTTATTTTTCTTTGCTATAGCGCTGTCCTAGCGAAAACGCGCTGCTGCTAACTTTTCTTTTTATTTTGTTCTTTTTCTTTTTCTTTTTCATATTCCACAAACTTCCTTCTTTTTTGTTTTATTTTTATTTCTCTTTTTACTTTTATTATTCGTTTTCATTTTTCTTTTTCTTTTTCTTTTTCTTGTTCTTTTTCATATTCCACAAACTTCCTTCTTTTTTATTTTATTTTTAATTCTATTTTTACTTTTATTATTCTTTTTCTTTTTTCATTTTTCTTTTTCTTTTTCTTTTTCTTTTTCTTGTTCTTTTTCATATTCCACAAACTCAGGGGTTTAATTTGGTATGTTGTTTGAGCAATACCACTGTTACCCTCCGGATAATAATTAGTGTAATGTATATCTTACATCATTTGACCGCTATCAGCGGTATACAAAATAGCTAGACACACACAAACTTTGGGATTAGTTTGTCAGCTTGGGCGATGACGATGCTTCAGACTGATCTTCCTCCCTCTTTTGTTCGTTGTTGAATAATTGAGCCCACGGTCGTGAATTTTCCTTCTCCAGGGATTACGATCTTTCGTAGGGAATGTAGTCTTCATTCTTCTTTTGACATATGTTTCGTCGTCATCAGCATCATCTTCCCTCATCGGATCACCGTACTGATCATAGTCTTCCTCGTTGGTGACTCCATCCATTCTGGCGATGCTCCTTTTGCTTCTCCTCATGACAACACGGCTGGGATTGATCGGATCAGTTATGAAGAAACATTGTGTCACGTGTTTAGCGTGTACCCATGGCTCATTTTTGGCGATGGCATTGACGGTACTGCTATCATCGGAGTCGGGTATACACATGGTAGTGAAATGTCGGTTTTCTCTGTGTACATTTTTAGCCCATCTGACACAGAACATCGCCGCGCTATGCAATCCAGAGTAGTTAAGCTCCCATATCTCTTCGACCCTTCTGTAATATCTTTCAATTACATTCCCGGTCATGGCTTCCATCGTCACCCCTGAGTTTTGGTCATCACTGTTTATATCTTTTTCCTCCATGTAGAACGTGTATTCATTGATATCGTATGCTTGATAAGTCGCGGGGTTGGTCGAGGGGCCATGTGCTAAGGCGTATATGAGTGTTCCGTTCGGACAACCCTCTTCCGGGGGATTAGCCGGAACTCGCTCTTTGAACCAACGCAAGAAAGTGGAGTTGTGCTCTCTAGTAACTTCAGCGTCCGTCCTATGCACCCCACGGTCACGGTACTTCTTTGCGATGGTCTCTTTGTGCAGTGTCACAAAATCTTCTAGCACATCTAGGTGTTGTAGCACTACTAAGTGTTCCTTGTCAAGGTCGTTTTGTCGGCCCGAGCGTAACACATTCACATCCCTATGACCGTTGGTGTGACCTTCACCTTTGAGCCTTCCACGGTGCTTGTTGACGGGCAAACCAACAACAGGGTCTTTGGTCAGATAACTCTCACAGAAAGAGATGTACTATTTGGTCAGATATCCCGGGGCTATGCTTCCATCTGGACGGGACATGTTACGAACAAATCCTTTGATGACCCCATTCATCCTCTCGAACGACATCATGCTATACAGGAATGTCGGCCCTAGGTCGATGATGTCGTCCACGATGTGGACACATAGATGCACCATGACATCAAAGAACGCGGGCGGGAAGTACATCTCTAGCTCATTCAGTATGACAACAATCTCTTCCTATAGCCTATGGAGTTGCTTCACATTGATCGACTTTCGAGAGATAGCATCAAAAAAGTGGCATAGGTCAGTAAGCGTCTCACGCACATGTGTGTCCATAATCCCTCTAAGTGCAACTGGGAGTAACTGCATCATCATCACATGACAGTCGTGAGACTTCATCCCACTGAACCTTTTTTTCTTAGTGTCCAGATATCTGCTTATCTTCCCACAGTATCCGGAACTAACTTTGATTCCAGCAAGGCACTTGAACAATTGATCGACCTCCTTCGGATCTAAGGTGAAGCAAGAGGGGGGGCAATATTGTTCTTCCTTCTTGTTTACTTTTTTGCCCCTATCTTTCGTCTCCATCTCCGTCTCAGTCTCCTCTGATGACCTTATACCGGGCATTTGGAGATCTTTCCTGATTTTCAAAAATTCCAAGTCTTTTCTTGCCTTCGGCCCATCCTTGGTCCTCTCCGGCATGTTCATCAATGTTCCAAGCAAACTCTCAAGGATATTTTTTGTGATATGCATTTGATCAAGGCTATGAGGCGTGTCGAGTATGGGCCAATATTCCAAGTCCCAGAAAACAGATCTCGTCTTCCATATCTTCAGCAGGGGCTCTGGCGCCTTTTTCTTCGTCTTTCCCGGCGAGGGGCACTCTTCCCAGTTCTTCAATAACTCATATATTTCTGCACCGCTACGCTTACGTGGAGGACCTCAATGCTCAGCCTTACCACTGAATAGATCTCCATGCTTTCTCCATGGGTCATCCTTCTCGAGCCATCTTCGATGCCCCATGTACATGATTTTCGAAGACCCGCCATCTTTCGATAGCTGCAGAGAAGTTGTATCATCCATGCACCTCGTGCATCCGCAATATCCGTGGCTCACCTGACCGGAGAGATAGCCGTAACCGAGATAGTCCTGCACCGTCGTGATCAGCGCGGCTCTCATGTAGAAATAATCTCCTTTGCTTGCATCCCATGTCTTGGCCGGCATTGTCCATAAGGTCTGTAACTCCTCTTTTGGTAACTTGAGATACAGATTTATATCATTTACCAGTTTTCTCGACCCTTGAATAAGCATAGCCATGTGTATGTATTTTTCCTTCATGCACAACCAGGGGGGAGGTTGTACATCCATACAAACACGTGCCATGTGCTATGATTGGTGTTCTGGTTGCCAAATGGATTCATGCCATCACTACTAGCGCCAAGCACAATGTTCCTTGGATCATTTGCGAAAAATTCAAATTCAGCATTTAATGCTATCCACTGGCTAGCATCTGCGAGGTGTCTCAGCTTCGGTTCATCTCCGTCATCTGGCTTCACCCTCATGGAGTGCCAGCGCATAAGCTTTGCTTCCTTAGGATATATGAAATACCGCTGTAGACATGGAGTGATCGGAAAGTACCATACAACTTTTTGTGGAGCTTTCTTTCTGGCCTTTTTATATCGTGAATCATTGCACTTTGGATAGATGGTTTTTTCCACGTGCTCATTCCGATGTATGATGCAATCATTGATGCATGCATGATATCTAATATGTGGCAGATCAAGAGGGCACACGATTTTCTTTGCCTCCTCGACACTAGTAGGACACAGGCTTCTCGCGGGAAGAACCTTCTTTAGGTACTTCAGAAGCTCATCCAGGCTTGTATTTGTCCATTTGTTTTTTGCCTTCATCTTTAGAAGTTCTAGTGTGAAACTCAAGAGGGTCACCTCGGGATTATTGCAACCATCATACAAAGGAGTCATCGAGTCTACCTCCAATTGCGCCAGTTTGGCCTCCTCTCTAGAAGCAGCTCTGTCGCTAGTCGTCTTCTTGCGAAGCAGGTCTCGAACATGCGGGTCCTGCATGGCTGAACATAGTAGCGACGAAGACGGTGGCGTGTCCGCGTCTTCTCCGCCTTGAACTGCCTCTTCGCCATCAACATTTCTGAGGCCGTCTTCCTCTTCGGGCACATAATCGGTCATCTCTTCGTCTTGTGGCCCCATGTCGTTATTTCCTGCCCCGTCGACATCGTCAACATCATCATCATCATCATCTTCTTCACTTATCCACCGAGTATGGCCATGCATGAAACCATGCATGAGCATGTGCGCCTTGAATTTACCACCCTTAAAGGGGTCGAGCCTGACTCTTCCTTTGCATTTTCGACACGGACATAAAACATCCCTCAGTCTTTTTTCATACATGTCATCCACAGCAGATTGCCAGTATCTTTCCACCATCCTTCCATTGACCTTCATGATCACCTGCGGGCAGAGCAAATATTATAAGCACGTATATATGCATGCATGGATCAAATTCATACAAAAATTCGGCATGACCTTCCCTAAACATAGGACATATTGAGTTTGCATGCCCGAAATTCGCTGAAACGAAATTGAATTGACAATTCGGAAAAACATAGGCAACTCATGTCACCCACATTATTTCATCAAATACACAATGTAGGCAACTCAAATTATGCCACACACAATTCGGTATATTCTCATATCGCCCATATATATATATATATATATATATATATATATATATAGTTTCAGTCTTATCCACACAAACACTTTTTTTGCTCACCTATGTGTCGAGAGGGATATCGAGCACCTTTCTTCTTAATTACCTAGTAGCTCTATAGATATATAGCTCTAACTAGCTAGCTAGCTAGGGAGAGAGTGGGAGGAGAGGGAGAGGAGAAGAGGGAAGGCATTAATGGAAGGGGGTGGTGGAGGGAAAAGAAGAGGGGGAGGGAGGGCATTAATGGAGGTGGT
>NC_057813.1:712124890-712138950 GCF_018294505.1 Triticum aestivum | reverse complement strand
ACGGGTGGCGGAAGGGGCAAAGAAGAGGGGGGTGATGGAAGGGCAAAGAAGAGGGGAAGGGAGGGCTCTAATGGAGGGGTGATGGAGGGGGAGCATTGGAACAAGCAAGGTGCAAGGAAAGGGGGAGAAAGGAAGGGGGGAGGAAGAAGAAAGGGGAGGAAGGAGGGGAAATGTGGTAGGTGGCTGGCAGGCATAGCAGTAGCGCGGGTCTCCCATGCGCGCTACTGCTATGGCAGCTTGCAAAATATCTACGGTTGGTGGTGCACTACCTATAGCGCGGGCTAAAATAACACGCTACTGGTAAAAATTTATAGATAGAAAAAATAGCAGTAGCGCGTTTATATCAACATGCGCTATAGATCCAAAACTAACAGTAGCGCTGGTTGGGCGACAAGCGCTACTAATATTTAGTGATCAGATATTGTGGTGTGTTACACTTAGCAGTAGCGTGGGTATAGATAACAAGCGTTGCTGCTAACTTATACCAGTAGCGCTCTTTCTAGCCAGCGCTACTACTAACTACTAGTAGAGTGGGGTCACAAACTAACGCTATTGGTAAACTTCTATCTATAAGCATTTTCCTAGTAGTGGTTGGTCCTCGAAGAAACAAAATTGTATTGCCCTCTCTACCGTAGAAGCTGAATACATTGCTGTCGCCAGTTGTGCAACTCAGTTATTATGGATGAGGCAAACTTTGAAGGATTACGGTATCACCTATAGACATGTGCCTCTTCTATGTGATAATGTAAGTGCCATCAACATTGCTGAGAACCCCAAGGATCATCTCCGCACCAAGCACATTCATATTAGGTATCACTTCTTGAGAGATCATGTTGAAAAGGGTGATATTCACATTGATCACATTGGTACAGATTTGCATCTGGCAGATATTTTCACCAAACCATTGGATGAAGCAAGGTTTTGTCGACTTAGGTGTGAACTTGGTATCTTGGAGCTTGACAATATTATGTGAAATCTAGTACCCATTCATGCATGAAATTAATGTCTTGTCTTGATGTAGGCATATATGTAGGGGGAGACACTCAACTCATGAGTACCCTCATCCTATGAAATGCATAAAAAGAACAAACACTCTCAAAGCTACCATAACATCTAACTATGGTGCTTTCCATGATGGAGTAGTGATTATGCACCCAAAGTTCAAATCTTTCCGTGTCATGTCACGTATACTCATACATGGTGGCAGTAGCCACCACTCATATCATTAGAACAATATTGGAGTGATATATGGTTATTATTGATTGGGATAGGGTACTAGTTACTTAATAAGAAATTCTTACTATGGACGGTAAACATCATCTCCTCATCATGATCAGTAACACATAAAATTGCACCAAGTCCTCTCTCCAATTCTGCCGCCATACGTCCGTGGTTTACCGGACGTCCAAGCGTTTCTCCAACCCCGAACGTCCGTAGACCTCCGTACGTCCGTAAAATCTTCTCTGTTGAACTCAGCTCGGTCGTCTGGCCTATCCGGACGTCCGTAAAATCCTCTCTGGTCTCCTTCCCTGGCCCAGGCGCCGGACGTCCGAGGTCTCACGGTCGTCCGTAAAAACCTCTCTATTATACTTCTTTTTCCTGGCCCAGGCACCGGTCGTCTGGACCTTTATTCAACATCGGTCGTCCGTAGGCTCTGGTCATCCGGTCGTTTTCACCGACTCATATATATAGCGTGGGGTAGGTTTTCGGGTCCGTTACCCTCATCCACTTGCTCCCTCTCCTCTGTTCCCCACCGCCGCCGCTTCAGTCCTGCGGCTCCTCGCCGCGGCCACACGCCGTCGTGCCCCTCGTCGGGGCCCCTCTCTGCTCGGGGTCCACGACGTGGCCTCGCCCCTCACCGCGGTTCCTCTGTCCGCCTCTATCTCCGCTCAAGCTCCGGCGGCCATACTCGGCCTGTTGCCTGATTCGCTCCGGTCGCTGGCTTCCTCCATGTTCCTCACTCCAAGGTTGTGATGCCTAAGACCAAGCACTCCGCATGCAAGCAAGTCACCGGTGGGCTTACTCGTTCGTATCATCGTGGTGGCTCCGATGACTCATAGGAGTGGGTTCGTCCTCGGAAGCGTGCCTCCTGTCCTCACATCTCGTCCAGCAACTCCTCCTCGGAGGGTTCGGACTTTGAGGATGAACTTGAGGAGGTGGAACCGGCCCCGTTTGTTGGTGTTCGCATTTCTGCACCCAAGCCGGGAACTCGTCATCCCACCTTCCAGCCTCCTCCTCCTCAGGTGCAACCCCACGGTGATGCTCGTCATATCTCCCTTGAGCCTCCATTACCACTCGGCCACCATATTAATGTTGGGGAACATTGCAGAAAATTAAAAAAAATTCTACGGTTTCACCAAGATCCATCTATGAGTTCATCTAAGCAACGAGTCATGGGAGAGAGATTGCATCTACATACCACTTTGTAGATTGCGTGCGGAAGCGTTCAAGAGAACGGTGATGATGGAGTCGTACTCGCCGTGATCCAAAGCACCGATGACCAAGTGCCGAACGGACAGCACCTCCGCGTTCAACACACGTACGGAGTGGATGACGTCTCCTCCTTGATCCAGCAAGGGGGAAGGAGAGGTTGATGATGATCCAGCAGCACAACAGCGTGGTGGTGGATGCAGCAGAACTCCGGCAGGGCTTCGCCAAGCTGCTGCGGGAGGAGGACGAGGTGTAGCAGGGGGAGGGAGGCGCCAATGCACAGGGTGCGGCTGCCCTCCCCCTTGCCCTCCTTTATATAGGCCCCCAGGGGGGGCGCCAGCCCTGGGAGATGCAATCTCCCAAGGGGGCGGCGGCCTGGGGGGGGGGGTGGAGTGCCCCCCAAGGCAAGTGGTGCCCCCCCTAGGGTTTCCAACCCTAGGCGCAGGAGGGGCCCAAGGGGGGCGCACCAGCTCACTAGGGGCTGGTTCCCCTCCCACTTCAGCCCACGAGGCCCTCCGGGATAGGTGGCCCCACCCGCTGGACCCCCGGGACCCTTCCGGTGGTCCCGGTACAATACCGGGTGACCCCGAAACTTTCCCAATGGCCGAAACAGCACTTCCTATATATAATTCTTTACCCGCAGACCATTCCGGAACTCCTCGTGACGTCCGGGATCTCATCCGGGACTCCGAACAACATTCGGTTTGCTGCGTACTCATATTCATACAACCCTAGCGTCACCGAACCTTAAGTGTGTAGACCCTACGAGTTCGGAAGACATGCAGACATGACCGAGACGGCTCTCCAGTCAATAACCAACAGCGGGATCTGGATACCCATGTTGGCTCCCACATACTCCTCGATGATCTCATCGGATGAACCACGATGTCGAGGATTCAAGCAACCCCGTGTACTATTCCCTTTGTCAAACGGTATGTTACTTGCCCGAGATTTGATCGTCGGTATCCCAATACCTCGTTCAATCTCGTTACCGGCAAGTCACTTTTACTCGTACCGTAATGCATGATCCTGTGACCAGACACTTGGTCACTTTGAGCTCATTATGATGATGCACTACCGAGTGGGCCCAGTGATACCTCTCTGTTATCCGGAGTGACAAATCCCAGTCTCGATCCGTGTCAACCCAACAGACACTTTCGGAGATACCTGTAGTGCACCTTTATTGTCACCCAGTTACGTTGTGACATTTGGTACACCCAAAGCACTCCTACGGTATCCGGGAGTTACACGATCTCATGGTCTAAGGAAGAGATACTTGACATTGGAAAAGCTCTAGCAAAACGAACTACACGATCTTGTGTTATGCTTAGGATTGGGTCTTGTCCATCACATCATTCTCCTAATGATGTGATCCCGTTATCAATGACATCCAAATGTCCATAGTCAGGAAACCATGACTATCTGTTGATCAACGAGCTAGTCAACTAGAGGCTTACTAGGGACGTATTGTGGTCTATGTATTCACACGTGTATTATGATTTCCAGATAATATAATTATAGCATGAATAAAGACAATTATCATGAACAAGGAAATATAATAATAATCCTTTTATTATTGCCTCTAGGGCATATTTCCAACAGTCTCCCAGTTGCACTAGAGTCAATAATCTTGTTACATTGTGATGAATCGAATACCCATAGAGTTCTGGTGTTGATCATGTTTTGCTCGCGGAAGAGGTTTAGTCAACGGATCTGCGACATTCAGATCCGTATGTACTTCGCAAATATCTATGTCTCCATCTTGAACATTTTCACGGATGGAGTTGAAACGATGCTTGATGTGCCTGGTCTTCTTGTGAAACCTGGGCTCCTTAGCAAGGGCAATAGTTCCAGTGTTGTCATAGAAGAGTTTGGTCGGCCCCGACGCATTGGGTATGACTCCTAGGTCGGTGATGAACTCCTTCACCCATATTGCTTCATGCGCTGCCTCCGAGGCTGCCATGTACTCCGCTTCACATGTAGATCCCGCCACGATGCTCTGCTTGCAGCTGCACCAGCTTACTGCCCCACCATTCAACATATATACGTATCCGGTTTGTGACTTAGAGTCATCCAGATCTGTGTCGAAGCTAGCGTCGACGTAACCCTTTACGACGAGCTCTTCGTCACCTCCATAAACGAGAAACATGTCCTTTGTCCTTTTCAGGTACTTCAGGATATTCTTGACCGCTGTCCAGTGTTCCTTGCCGGGATTACTTTGGTACCTTCCTACCAAACTTACGGCAAGGTTTACATCAGGTCTGGTACACAACATGGCATACACAATAGGTCCTATGGCTGAGGCATAGGGGATGACGCTCATCTCTTCTTTATCTTTTGCCATGGTCGGGCATTGAGCCGAGCTCAATCTCACACCTTGCAATACAGGCAAGAACCCTTTCTTGGACTGATCCACTTTTAACTTCTTCAAAATCTTATCAAGGTATGTGCTTTGTGAAAGACCTATGAGGCGTCTTGATCTATCCCTATAGATTTTGATGCCTAATATGTAAGCAGCTTCTCCAAGGTCCTTCATTGAAAAACACTTATTCAAGTAGGCCTTAATGTTGTCCAAGAATTCTATATCATTTCCCATCAAAAGTATGTCATCTACATATAATATGAGAAATGCTACAGAGCTCCCACTCACTTTCTTGTAAACGCAGGCTTCTCCATAAGTCTGCATAAACCCAAACGCTTTGATCATCTCATCAAAGCGAATGTTCCAACTCCGAGATGCTTGCACCAGCCCATAAATGGATTGTTGGAGCTTGCATACTTTGTTAGCATTCTTAGGATCGACAAAACCTTCCGGCTGCATCATATACAGCTCTTCCTTAAGATAACCGTTAAGGAATGCCGTTTTGACGTCCATCCGCCATATCTCATAATCATAGTATGCGGCAATTGCTAACATGATTCGGACGGACTTAAGCTTCGCTACGGGAGATAAAGTCTCATCGTAGTCAATCCCTTGAACTTGTCGATAACTCTTAGCGACAAGTCGAGCTTTATAGATGGTGACATTACCATCCGCGTCCGTCTTCTTCTTAAAGATCCATTTGTTTTCTATCGCTCGCCGATCATCGGGCAAGTCAGTCAAAGTCCATACTTTGTTTTCATACATGGATTCTATCTCGGATTGCATGGCTTCTAGCCATTTTTTGGAATCTGGGCCCGCCATCACTTCTTCATAGTTCGAAGGTTCACCGTTGTCTAACAACATGATTTCCAGGACAGGGTTGCCATACCACTCTGGTGTGGAACGTGTCCTTGTGGACCTACGAAGTTCAGTAGCAACTTGATCTGAAGTACCTTGATCATCATCATTAATTTCCTCTCCAGTCGGTGTAGGCACCACAGGAACATTTTCCTGAGATGCACTACTTTCTGGTTCAAGAGGTAGTACTTCATCGAGTTCTACTTTCCTCCCACTTACTCCTTTCGAGAGAAACTCTTTTTCCAGAAAGGATCCGTTCTTGGCAACAAAGATCTTGCCCTCGAATCTTAAGTAGAAGGTATACCCAATGGTTTCCTTGGGGTATCCTATGAAGACGCATTTTTCTGACTTGCGTTCGAGCTTTTCAGGTTGAAGTTTCTTGACATAAGCATCGCATCCCCAAACTTTTAGAAACGACAGCTTAGGTTTCTTCCCAAACCATAATTCATACGGTGTCGTCTCAACGGATTTAGATGGTGCCCTATTTAAAGTGAATGTAGCTGCCTCTAGTGCGTATCCCCAAAATAATAGCGGTAAATCGGTAAGAGACATCATAGATCGCACCATATCCAATAGAGTGTGATTACGACGTTCAGACACATCGTTATGCTGAGGTGTTCCAGGCGGCGTGAGTTGTGAAATGATTCCACATTTTCTTAAGTGTGTACCAAATTCGTGACTTAAATATTCTCCTCCACGATCCAATCGTAAGAATTTGATCTTTCGGTCACGTTGATTCTCTACTTCATTCTAAAATTCCTTGAACTTTTCAAAGGTCTCAGACTTGTGTTTCATCAAGTAGACATACCCATATCTACTTAAGTCATCAGTGAGAGTGAGAACATAACGATATCCTCCACGAGCCTCAACGCTCATTGGACCACACACATCAGTATGTATGATTTCCAATAAGTTGGTTGCTCTCTCCATAGTTCTGGAGAACGGAGTTTTGGTCATTTTGCCCATGAGGCATGGTTCACATGTGTCAAATGATTCATAATCGAGAGACTCTAAAAGTCCATCAGCATGGAGCTTCTTCATGCGCTTGACACCAATGTGACCAAGGCGGCAGTGCCACAAGTATGTGGGACTATCGTTATCAACTTTACATCTTTTGGTATTCACACTATGAATATGTGTAACATTACGTTCGAGATTCATTAAGAATAAACCATTGACCAGCGGGGCATGACCATAAAACATATCTCTCATATAAATAGAACAACCATTATTCTCAGATTTAAATGAGTAGCCATCTCGCATCAAACGAGATCCAGATACAATGTTCATGCTCAAACTTGGCACCAAATAACAATTATTGAGGTTTAAAACTAATCCCGTAGGTAAATGCAGAGGTAGCATGCCGACGGCGATCACATCAACCTTGGAACCATTCCCGACGCGCATCGTCACCTCGTCCTTCGCCAGTCTCCGCTTATTCCGCAGCTCCTGCTGTGAGTTACAAATATGAGCAACGGCACCAGTATCAAATACCCAGGAGTTACTACGAGTACTGGTAAGGTACACATCAATTACATGTATATCAAATATACCTTTAGTGTTGTCGGCCTTCTTGTCCGCTAAGTATTTGGGGCAGTTCCGCTTCCAGTGACCCTTCCCTTTGCAATAAAAGCACTCAGTCTCAGGCTTGGGTCCATTCTTTGACTTCTTCCCGGCAACTGGCTTACCGGGCGCGGCCACATCTTTGCCATCCTTCTTGAAGTTCTTCTTACCCTTGCCCTTCTTGAACTTAGTGGTCTTATTGACCATCAACACTTGATGTTCTTTCTTCATTTCAACCTCTGCTGACTTCAGCATTGAAAATACTTCAGGAATGGTCTTCACCATCCCCTGCATATTGTAGTTCAGCACAAAGCTCTTGTAGCTTGGTGGGAGCGACTGAAGGATTCTGTCAATGACCGCCTCGTCCGGGAGGTTGATCTCCAGCTGGGACAGGCGGTTGTGCCGCAACCCAGACATTTTGAGTATGTGCTCACTGACAGAACTGTTTTCCTCCATCTTACAACTATAGAACTTGTCGGAGACTTCATATCTCTCGACCCGGGCATGAGCTTGAAAAACCATTTTCAGCTCCTCGAACATCTCATATGCTCCGTGTCGCTCAAAATGCTTTTGGAGCCCTGGTTCTAAGCTGTAAAGCATGCCGCACTGAACGAGGGAGTAATCATCAGCACGTGATTGCCAAGTGTTCATAACGTCTTGGTTCTCTGGGATGGGTGCTTCACCTAGCGGTGCATCTAGGACATAATCTTTCTTGGCTGCTATGAGGATGATCCTCAGGTTCCGGACCCAGTCCGAATAGTTGCTGCCATCATCTTTCAGCTTGGTTTTCTCTAGGAACGCGTTGAAGTTCATGTTGACATGAGCGTTGGCCATTTGATCTACAAGACATATTTTTGCAAAGGTTTTAGACTAAGTTCATGATAATTAAGTTCATCTAATCAAATTATTTAATGAACTCCCACTCAGATTGACATCCCTCTAGTCATCTAAGTGTTACAAGATCCGAGTCGACTAGGCCGTGTCCGATCATCACGTGAGACGGACTAGTCATCATCGGTGAACATCTCCATGTTGATCGTATCTTCTATACGACTCATGTTCGACCTTTCGGTCTCTTGTGTTCCGAGGCCATGTCTGTACATGCTAGGCTCGTCAAGTTAACCCTAAGTGTTTCTGCATGTGTAAAACTGTCTTACACCCATTGTATGTGAACGTAAGGATCTATCACACCCGATCATCACGTGGTGCTTCGAAACGACGAACTTTAGCAACGGCGCACAGTTAGGGGGAACACTTTCTTGAAATTATTATAAGGGATCATCTTATTTACTACCATCGTTCTAAGTAAACAAGATGCATAAAACATAATAAACATCACGTGCAATTATATAATAGTGACATGATATGGCCAATATCATATAGCTCCTTTGATCTCCATCTTCGGGGCTCCATGATCATCTTCGTCACCGGCATGACACCATGTTCTCCATCATCATGATCCCCATCATCGTGTCTTCATGAAATTGTCATGCCAACGACTACTTCTACTTCTATGGCTAACGCGTTTAGCAATAAAGTAAAGTAATTTACATGGCGTTCTTCAATGACACGCAGGTCATACAAAAATAAAGACAACTCCTATGGCTCCTGCCGGTTAACATACTCATCAACATGCAAGTCATGATTCCTATTACAAGAACATGATCTCATACATCACAATATATCATTCATCATTCATCACAACTTCTGGCCATATCACATCACATGACAATTGCTGCAAAAACAAGTTAGACGTCCTCTAATTGTTGTTGCATCTTTTACGTGGCTGCAATTGGGTTCTAGCAAGAATGTTTTCTTACCTACGAATAACCACAACGTGATTTTGTCAACTTCTATTTACCCTTCATAAGGACCCTTTTCATCTAATCCGCTCCAACTAAAGTAGGAGAGACAGACACCCACTAGCCACCTTATGCAACTAGTGCATGCCAGTCGGTGGAACCTGTCTCACGTAAGCGTAAGTGTAAGGTCGGTCCGGGCCGCTTCATCCCACAATACCGCTGAAGCAAGAAAAGACTAGTAGCGGCAAGCAAGTTGACAAGATCTACGCCCACAACAAAATTGTGTTCTACTCGTGCAATAGAGAACTACGCATAGACCTAGCTCATGATGCCACTGTTGGGGAACGTTGCAGAAAATTAAAAACATTTCTACGGTTTCACCAAGATCCATCTATGAGTTCATCTAAGCAACGAGTCATGGGAGAGAGATTGCATCTACATACCACTTTGTAGATCGCGTGTGGAAGCGTTCAAGAGAACGGTGATGATGGAGTCGTACTCGCCGTGATCCAAATCACCGATGACCAAGTGCCGAACGGACAGCACCTCCGCGTTCAACACATGTACGGAGCGGATGACGTCTCCTCCTTCTTGATCCAGCAAGGGGGAAGGAGAGGTTGATGATGATCCAGCAGGACAACGGCGTGGTGGTGGATGCAGCAGAACTCCGGCAGGGCTTCGCCAAGCTGCTGCGGGAGGAGGACGAGGTGTAGCGGGGGGAGGGAGGCGCCAATGCACAGGGTGCGGCTGCCCTCCCCCTTGCCCTCCTCTATATAGGCCCCCGGGGGGGCGGCCCTAGGAGATGCAATCTCCCAAGGGGGCGGCGGCCACGGGGGTGGAGTGCCCCCCAAGGCAAGTGGTGCGCCCCCCCCCCACCTAGGGTTTCCAACCCTAGGCGCAGGGGGGCAAGGGGGGCGCACCAGCCCACTAGGGGCTGGTTCCCCTCCCACTTCAGCCCACGGGTCCCTCCGGGATAGGTGGCCCCACCCGGTGGACCCCCGGGACCCTTCCGGTGGTCCCGGTACAATACAGGGTGACCCCGAAACTTTCCCGATGGCCGAAATAGCACTTCCTATATATAATTATTTACCCCCAGACCATTCCGGAACTCCTCGTGATGTCCGGGATCTCATCCGGGACACCGAACAACATTCGGTTTGCTGCATACTCATATTCATACAACCCTAGCGTCACCGAACCTTACGTGTGTAGACCCTACGGGTTCGGGAGACATGCAGACATGACCGAGACGGCTCTCCGGTCAATAACCAACAGCGGGATCTGGATACCCATGTTGGCTCCCACATACTCCTCGATGATCTCATCGGATGAACCACAATGTCGAGGATTCAAGCAACCCCGTATACTATTCCCTTTGTCAGACGGTATGTTACTTGCCCGAGATTCGATCGTTGGTATCCCAATACCTCGTTCAATCTCGTTACCGGCAAGTCACTTTTACTCGTACCATAATGCATGATCCCGTGACCATACACTTGGTCACTTTGAGCTCATTATGATGATGCACTACTGAGTGGGCCCAGTGATACCTCTCCGTTATCCGGAGTGACAAATCCCAGTCTCGATCCGTGTCAACCCAACAGACACTTTCGGAGATACCTGTAGTGCACCTTTATAGTCACCCAGTTACGTTGTGACACACCCAAAGCACTCCTACGGTATCCGGGAGTTAACACAATCTCATGGTCTAAGGAAGAGATACTTGACATTGGAAAAGCTCTAGCAAAACGAACTACGCGATCTTGTGCTATGCTTAGGATTGGGTCTTGTCCATCACATCATTCTCCTAATGATGTGATCTCGTTATCAACGACATCCAAATGTCCATAGTCAGGAAACCATGACTATCTGTTGATCAACGAGCTAGTCAACTAGAGGCTTACTAGGGACGTATTGTGGTCTATGTATTCACACGTGTATTACGATTTCCGGATAATACAATTATAGCATGAATAAAGACAATTATCATGAACAAGGAAATATAATAATAATCCTTTTATTATTGCCTCTAGGGCATATTTCCAACAATTAAGCTGTTCAACGAGGTTGCCACCGCTTTTTATCTTAAATTGCATCGCGATGTTGATCAGTTTACTGTTGTTATGGATTCTCAGGATAGTCGTTTTCGCACTAATGTCCAAGCCGACATCTTTACCACTATTGTCATTCCTAAAGGCTTGTCACTCCATATCTGCATTGACCTAGAGCATATTCACACTCATCTGGATAAATATCCGGGGGCTATTGAGCTCATTGAGTCATCTAATCTTGCTACTCCATTTTCATTTCAACATGACTTTAACCAAGCTGCCATTCATCAATTCTATGCCGCATGCTATTTTAGTCCAAACAACACTGTCACTTGGATGACCTCCGACGCTGTGCTCACATCATCTTATACTCAATTTGTTAATGCCCTTGGGTTTCCTGACACGGGGTTCAAAATCCACAAGGATGAGGTCTGTGGGGATCTTCTCAAACCAATAGAAACATTGACTAACATAGAGAAACAAAAGGGTCTGAACCAAGTCTCCATTTGGCGCTCCCCTTTTTACATCATCTATCAATGTGTCATCTGCACCATCTATCCCAAGATGGGCGACAAAGGCTCTTGCAGTTGCTATTGCATTGATCTCATGCATCGCCTCTTTGCATCTCCCAAAGGGAAGATAAATATTCCGCACTTCCTATGGCATGAGATCCGCCTCGCTAGCCTTCAGCACAAGAGGGTCTTTCCTCATTCCCCCTTCCTTCAGGCTTTTATCGAGAGTGTCGCTTATTTTCCCATTGCCCGCACTCACGTGCATGAGCGATGGGTCATTCCAGCTCACATGGCGGCTGATCATGTTCCTCCTCCTACTGCTCCTGCTCGTCGCACCGCAGCTAGTGTTCCTTCTCATGCTGCCCGTTCTCCTTCCAGTTCTGCACCCTTTGGGCGCATTGCTCGCTTTCTTGGAAGGCTCACTCTGCAATGATGAAGATGTTCACCTTTCATTGCTCCCAACATCACGAAGTTGTCACTCGCATGGTCACTTCCAAGAACGCTCTGAAGGCTCGTCTGAGAGACTCCAGAGTGTATGATGTGAGTGACGATGAACGCCTTCCTGACGAGCCTCCTTCTGATTTTGGATTTCCCTTGGGTCCTGAGTGGGCTGATTTCTTCGACGAGGCGGGTGGCAGTGGTGCTCATGATGATGATGATGAGGATGATCTCTGATGTTGTTATGTTTCCCTCTTTTTTTGGATATTTGATGCCAAAGGGAGTAGGCACTATGCATGTTTTTAAGCTCATTATGATATTAGTTTGTTTAACGTGTAATCGAACTCATTGCTATGATTGTGGATTAGCTTGTATTGAACTTATGTATGAGATTGTCGAAACTTATGTTCTATGCTATTAGTTATGAATCTACATTGAGCTTACTTCTTGCTTATTCTCTATGGTATCTTGTGTATGAGATTTGGTTGTATTGGTATCATTTTGAGGGGGGGCCCACTTCATGTTTAGTCTCTATGGTATCATATTGAGGGGGAGCTCACTCCTTGCTTATTCTTGATTATTGAGCTCCACAACAAATCCTTTCGATTACTACCTTTTTTTTATGTGTGTGCATATATGTTGTCATCAACTACCAAAAAGGGGGAGATTGAAAGTGCAATCATGCCCTTAATCATATTTTGATGTTGATGACAACATGTATGCTAGGGACTAATCATGTTTATCAAGTATATCTCAGGATTATGTCCCAAAGACCATGTGTGTGGATCATGACTAGGGACAATATGCATATAACTCAAGAATGGAGATACAAGACATTGGCTTTCTTTACGGTTTGTTCTTGAGTATAGGGATCCCGCACTATTAAGAGGGGATCGTTGGATCTAGTGAAAGACTTGCTCAAAACCCACAACTCCTATTCTTTCTCTCCGGACGTCCGGTACTCTACGGATGTCTGGTCCCTCTCAGCTGTCCGGACGTCCGGCTCCCTCCGGTTGTCCGGTGTTCCTTTACAGAATGATATTTACGGATTTCTGGAACTCTCCGAACGTCCGACCTCCGGACGTCCGGTAGGTCTCGGATGTCCGACACTTTCACCACAGAACCGTATTTACGGATTTCCGGGCTTCTCCGGTCTTCCGGGCTCCGGACGTCCAGCACATCTTGGACGTCCGTATCATGTGCACTGATCCGTGGCTCATATATTTCCAGTGGCCGGACGACTGATAAGTGTCGGACGTCCGGACTTATTTGTGCCACCGGACGTCCGACCTATCCTGTGCACTAAAGTGTCCCAAACGGTCACTTTTCCATACCCACTATATATATACCTCTCCCTTCCACGGGATAAGGTTGACCATTCACTTTGAGCTTTCCAAGAACACTCTTCACTCTCTCTCTCTCTCTCTCTCTCTCAATCACCTATATCAAATCCTAGATCCCCAAGTGATCTAGGAGCATTTGAGAGAAGTTCTCCGATCAAGTGATAGATCCACTCCTTGCCCTTCTTTGCACCAAAGGAATTTGTGATTTGAGCAAGTCTTGAGCTTTTCCCCAACGTTCTTATTACTCTTGGAGGTTGGAGACTCCTATGCAGTAGGAGTCATTCTGAGAGAAATCAACCTTTGTGATTACCCCCCGAAAGTTTGTGAGGGTTTGGAGATCACCCCAAGGTCTACCACTAGTGGTTGAGAAACGCCTCCGTGGTGTTGTCTCAAAGGGAGAATAGGGTGAGCCTTCCTGGCGTTGGTGTGCCTTCGTGGTAACATCCACCTCTCTAACGGTGACTAGCTTCCCTCCAAGGAAGTGAACATCGGCATACATCCTCGTCCCCTGGAGTTGCGGTTATTCCTAACCCTAACTCTCTACTTGTGGTCACTTGTCTCTTTGCACTTACTTACATCATATTGTGCTTGCTTACTTATGTGCATGCGTTACTTGCTTAGTATTTAGTACTCACTTGCAATTGTTAGGCTCACCTTCATATTCCGCATTATTGCCTAAAATTGCTAAGTAATAATTAAAA